>NC_056746.1:281994553-282194553 GCF_019279795.1 Protopterus annectens
GACGTCAGGGAAGAAGCGACAGCAACCGACGCCGGACCAAGACTTTGGAATTCCGGCCGACTGAGGGACTGCCTGACGACAGGATAACCCAAGTGTGATGACTGCAGAAGTGTGATGACTGCAGCAGGGTGTACACACGAACATCTACATTTATGGTAGGTACAAAACTGTACTTTTTATCTGGATAAGACTAAGGACATCAGGAAGTCCAACCAACTCTTTGTATCCTTACACCTCAGGACCCTGGGGAAAGATGTATCCAAACAGACCATATCTTCCTGGATCTGCAAGGCTATATCTTTCTGTTAATTCTTTGCATGGTAAAGAGTTACCCCACACACTTAGAGCCCACTCCACCTCTTCAGGTGCCTTTCTTAAAAGCCTTGATACTGCCACTGTCCTAGAGGCAGCTGCATGGTTTTCTGTACACATGTACACACTCACTAAACACTATAAATTGGATAACATCCTGGAGACTGCTACTTCGTCCTCCACCCTTTTCTCTGCATAAGCTGTGGTGTACTCCCACATGTGAGAATGCTGCAACATGGGAATCGAAGGACATAATTAGTTGTGTAAAACCTTACCATAACCATAGATTCCTTCCCTCCCTCCTTCCCCCTAGAAGACATTTTCCCTATCTAGATGGCATCCTTCAGCTACCCTTAGACTGTTGTCTGACTTGGCGTTTAGTTCTGAGGTCTGTGCATGTAGACATCACATATATGGCCCACGGTTTATGGTCTCTGCATGTGACGTCCCACGTACTTTACAGCAGCCAGGCTTAAGATTTGGTATATGAGCTGGACGTTCTGGTCACCTGAGATGGAGGATCCCACATGTTAGAATACTGCAGCATGGAAAAGGACATCTACGGTTATGGTAAGATATTACACAGCTTATCTTTCCTTCCAGTTTCTCTGGTACAACAGAAAACCTGAAGATTTTATCTGCAAGCTCTGTTTTCTGACTCTGCTATTATTTGGAACAACGCTTCTTGAGAAGAGTCATTCTCAACCAGCCTTTTCTTAGAAATTTCAGTCTTTGATTTTTGCCGTTTTTATCAATTCACCTAAATAGCTACTTAAAGCTTTTTCTATGTTTTCCAGCCTTTTATTTTTTGAATTTATGTATTTATTTGATGATATTACTTGGTTACTTTCTTAAATATTCTGTTGATCTGATTTCAATTTTCATTCTATCCTCAACTGATAGTTTTGGATCTGATCATCAGATCTGACTCTGCTGTTACTAAAGGTCATGCTAATTAAGAACTCTTGAGCTTCTCCCTTATCCATAATGTACCAACCCCAAGTTATCTCAGATCTCATTTGCTGCTTTCCGCAAAAGACGTGGTTGACCTAGCTCTGTAGATTTCTAATATTTTCTTGTCCCTTAGCCTTTACAACATCGTATTTCAGTTGATGTCCTTCATGGATGCATCTGCAGTCATAACAAATGGGTTGTCCTGTCGTCAGGCAGCCCTTCGGTCGGCCGGATTCCAAAGTCCGGGTCCGGCTTCGGCTGATGTCGCACTTCACCCGAATTCATCTCTGCTGGTCTTCGGGTATAAAGGCATCAGCCGACGCCATTTTCCTCAGTCTTTCTTGCCGCGTGGCGCCCGAAGCAGAAGCTGTTCGCAAGTGCCGGTCGGTCAGATCCAGAGATTACTACTACCGAATACTACTTCGAAAACTTCTAAAAAGCTAAGTACCCCGTTGGGGACTCTTTCTTGCCTCAGCCGATGTCAGAAAAAGTCAATAACTGTTTAACTTGTGGGAAACAAATACCTCATAAAGATTTCCACTCTTACTGTTTGCCTTGCTTAGGCCCAGACCACGACGTAGCAGCCTGTTCGGCCTGTGCTTCCTTCAACCGACGAACGCTTAGGCGTCGGTCGGAGTTTGCTGAACAGTTTTTCGGCTCAGATTTTGCGTACATTATGCCGTCGGATCCTCCGACTACCCAAATTGTTAAAAAACGCAAAGAAAAAGACCGACACTCGCGGTCCGCGGTTTCGGCCGAAACCACGGTTAAGCAAGCCGCGAGTGTCTCGGTTTCGGAAAACTGGTCAATCTACAGCCGAATCCATGACTACTACTGAGGCCCCTGCTACCTTACCTGAACTAGCCTCAGAAATTTTGCCTACAACCGTGGATCCTACTGATCTATCAGACACCATCCCCTTGGATATCTCTACCCCAGCACGTGGTGCTGCTAGGCCTCCTGCAGCCATGTCTATTAAGGCCTTTGCCAGGGCTAAAGCAGCCAAATCAGCTAAATCAGTGCCTGTTAAACCACCCTCACTCAGGCCCACTTCTAGTTCACAAATGCTTACTCTGGCAGAAGATTTAATATCCTTAATTAGGGGATCCCAATCTCACCCAGACAGGGCCTCTCAGCCCACAGAAAAGAGACCTAGAGCAGAGCCCCCCGAGCCTGTGTCCTCTGATGATTCTGCGGATGACTCAGACATTACAGACCAGCCAGAGGCTCCTTTCTCCAATTATGAAGATTCAGATGCTGAAGAATCCATTCCAGCTGCCTCTCCACCAGAGGAATTCTCCTTTGGGGAAACCTTACATGCCATGAGAGAACAATTCCAATGGCAGGGACAAGATTTCTCAGATTCAAGAAAAAGGCTTAGGACTTTTCTGCACTTACCACAGCATAGGCCCTTAGCTATACCTCCTGTCCTATCTGTTGTGGACGATGCATTTAATGATGTCTGCACTGCACCTGATTCTTTACCTCCAGCCCCTGCCAAACCAGATAGATTTTACAGGGTGCCAGACACTCATCACCACCTGTACAAGGCCCCACTTGCAGACCCCGAAACTATATCCCAGGGGCCTAAGGCAGTAGCCTCGACCACAGCAAAAAACCCTATTCCCTCTGAAAGGGAATCCAGGTCATTAGAGAGATGGGGGAAAAAAGTCTACACCTCTGCTACTCTCTCAGCTAGAGCTTTAAACTGTCAGTTTCACATGATCCAATACCAAGAGTTTATGCTTGATCAGTTAATTAAAAGCTGTCCTCTGATGAATCTTTAGATAAGAAATATGTATTAGAAATGGTGAATAACATCCAACAGGTTAGTAACCATTCTTTAAAATGTGGCTATGATGCACTGGAGGCTTCATTTAGATCAGCCATGACTGGCACAGTTATAAGAAGGCATGCATGGTTGAAAGAACAGGTCTTGCCGGATCATGTTAAAGCTAAGCTATTGGATGCTCCTATGGATAAGGCCAGTCTATTTGGGAACCTGCCCAGCAGGTAATGAAGAAAATGGAAGAGAAGGCAAAATCTGTACAAACAGTCAAAGACTTCCTACAGGTTCAGCCCCCAAGGTTTAGCAGGAACTGGCCTGCCAAAAATTGGACCTTTCCTGACTCCACAAGGTCACAAAGGGGCAGGAACAGACGCTCGAGGGGCAGAAATCAATCCAGAGGAGGTGCCTACAGAGGACGACAGTGGCAAGGCAATAACCGAGGCACAGACACAACCACTGCCACTGCAACAGGACAATCACAGTGACTTGAATCTGACTCCGCCTACCAGGGAGCAAATGGCAGCACCATTAGGCAGAAAGTTAGCCTTATTCTCGAAAAATTGGCACTATATTACAAAAGACAAGTGGATTTTACAAACCATAGACCAAGGCTACCGGTTCCACTTCCACACTTTACCAGTAAAAAGAGGAATGCCAAACCTGCCCCCAAATCAAAAAATAGAAGCCCTGCATCAGATAGCGGAATTAATAAAGATGAGAGCTGTGGAAAGGGTGCCAATAACAGAACAGGGCAAAGGATTCTACTCCAGACTCTTCCTAGTACCAAGAAAAGAGAAAAACTGGAGACCTATTCTCGACCTGTCCATCTTAAACACATACATCATTGTCCCAAAATTCAAAATGCTGACCCTACAGCAACTTCTTCCCATGCTGGGCAAGGAGTGTTGGCTGGTAACTCTAGATCTCAAGGAGGCATACCTGCACGTCCCCATTCGACCAAATTGCAGAAGATACCTCAGATTTCTTGCAGGATCAGAGCATTATCAATTCTCAGCATTGCCCTTTGGCTTATCTACTGCGCCCAGAGTATTCACAAAATGCCTGGCATCAGTAATCGCTCACTGCAGAGTACAGGGAATCCAAATTTATCCATACCTGGACGACAGCCTGTTACAAGCGGACAACAAAAGCAAGCTGACAACAGATTTACAAAGGGTCATTTACTTGCTTCAAGCCCTGGGATACACAGTCAATTTACAAAAGTCAAGGCTAACACCATCCCAGACAAGAACTTTCTTGGGCACGGAATTGGACACAGTAAAACAGATGGCATTCCTAACTGCAGAAAAACAAAAAGAACTCCCTCTTTACTTCTTGGCATTAACAAAGCAGAACAAACTAACAGCGAGAAAAGTTCTGCAGGCCTTGGGCTTCATGGCATCATGCATAATCTTGGTCCCACATGCCAGACTGCATATGAGAAAGTTACAGTGGTACCTAAAGAATTTATGGTCTCAACACAGGCACAGCTTAGAAACAGAAATACCACTAATCCCATGCTTAAAACAGGAGTTCCTATGGTGGGCTCGGGCATGCCAGTCAAACCCAGGCTTACCCTTCCACAACTTTTGAGCAAACCAAACCATCACAACGGATGCCTCAGACCTAGGATGGGGGGCACACATGATGGACAAATGCGTACAAGGACTGTGGACTCAGGACCAGCTGCACCTGCACATAAACCAAAAAGAAATGCTGGCAGTAAAACTGGCAATCCTAAAATTCAGACCATTCCTCAAAGAAGGTCATTTGATGATAAGGACAGACAACACCACAGTCATGTGGTACATCAACAAGCAGGGAGGCACTCATTCTTACCCCCTATGCAGGATGACTTTGGACCTTTGGAATCTGGCTCTAAGCTACAACATCCAGTTACAGGCAATATTTGTACTGGGAAAAGAAAACACCCTGGCAGACATTTTAAGCAGAACCACCTCGGATGCTCACGAATGGATGCTACACCCGGACATCTTCAAGACCATCACAAAGAAATGGGGAATGCCACAAATAGACCTATTCGCTTCCCCACAAAATCACCAGCTCAAAAAATTCTGCACAAGGACATTCCACCCACTTGCATGGAAGGTGGACTCTCTATCCTTCAGCTGGAAAGGCCTATGCATTCCCACCTCTTCCCTTGATACACAAGGTACTACTGAAAATCAAAGAGGAACGTCCAAGGATAATTCTGATAGCACCGAACTGGCCAAGACAACACTGGTACCCATTACTGAGGACCATGTCTCGGGAGAAAATGTGGTCAATACCCCTGATGCCTCTGATGTTAACTCAGAACAACTACAACATCATACATCCAAACCTAAAAACCTTGCAACTGACTGCCTGGAACATCATATAGCAGTAACTAACCCAGACCTTTCACAAAGGGTTAAAGACATTATCCTTGAAGCCCGCAGACCTTCAACAAGAAGGAACTATGCAGGAAAATGGAAAAGGTTCATCATTTGGAGTACTGAAAGAGGAAAAGATGTGTCGAACATAGATATTGCTAACATTCTGGAGTACTTGGCAGAGCTTCTACATACAGGCCTGTCCTATTCCTCCATCAAGATACATGCATCAGCTATTTCAGCAGAATACAGCTTTGATCCTCCTGTCTTTTCACATCCTCTACTCAGGCAGTTCCTCAGAGGGATCAAGAATGTAAAACCTCCTAGGAAACCACCATTACCAGCATGGGACTTGAATTTTGTACTAGAAAATTGACACTCCTCCATTTGAACCAGCAGCAACAGCAGACCTACAACACCTGTCATGGAAAACTGCTTTCCTACTGGCTATTACTTCAGCAAGGAGGGTTTCGGAACTACAGGCCTTAATGGCAGTGCAACCCTTCCTAATCTTCCATCAAGATAGGGTGTCCATGAGAACTAATCCTACATTTATGCCTAAGGTGGTATCCAGAGTGTCTTTAAACCAGGCAATCCACCTACCTACCTTCTTTCCCAATCCACAAAACAGAGGTGAAAGAATAATGCATACCTTGGATGTACATAGACAGTTACGCTACTACCTGGACAGAACCAAAGCTAACAGAAAAACTGACCAGCTCTTTGTAGCCTATGCAACAGGAAGGGAAGGAAAAGCAATTTCCAAACAGACAATCTCCAAATGGATAGGAAAATTGCATAAGATTCTGTTACTCTTACCATGGAAAACCAATTCCACAGAACATAAGACCTCATTCTACAAGGGCTACAGCCACTACCACAGCTTTCTTAAGAGGAGTGGCAACCAAGGACATTATTGAGGCGGCTACTTGGACCTCCGTGCATACATTTGCCAAGCATTATAATTTACCTCTATACTCTAGATCCCGAGCAGGGTTTGCCACTGCTGTACTGCAAGGGATCCTGACTACACCATAATTATTATTCCTCCTCCCCTAGTTGGCTATGGTATTCTACCCATTTGTTATGACTGCAGATGCATCCATGAAGGACATAGTACAGTTTTGTACCTACCATAAATGTAGATGTCCGAACTGGATAGCATCTGCAGTCAGGATTACCCTCCCTCCTTCCCCTCTGCGGTACTCCTAGGGTATTTACCCTCCTTATAGCTAGCTTGGGGGGGGGGTCTCTTATGGTGTATTTGTTTGTATATATGTACATACATGTTTATTTTTGTGTTTGCCTTTTACTATTTTGGAAACATTGGCATTTATCCAAAATTTTAGCTATCCAAGAGGGCAATTGGCATCTGGGGCAAGAAACACTGAGGAAAATGGCGTCGGCTGATGCCTTTATACCTGAAGACCAGCAGAGATGACGTCGGGTGAAGTGCGACATCAGCCGAAGCCGGACCCGGACTTTGGAATCCGGCCGACCGAAGGGCTGCCTGACGACAGGACAACCCATTTGTTATGACTGCAGATGCTATCCAGTTCGGACATCTACATTTATGTTAGGTACAAAACTGTACTTTACGATAGTTGGTAATTTTACTTTCATTTTATCTCTTGTAGTATGTACAGTAGATAGTTGATTATCCAAACGTCAGTTATCCGAAACGTCAGTTATCTGAAGTTTTTGGGTCAGAAAAATCTTAAAGTCTGAATATGTTAACATTGTACATATTAGTTTGTGCATGTTTTTAGAACTTGTAGCCTGCTTGTGTGTGAAAAATATTCTTTATTGTCCCTTGGACTTGCTTAATGGTTGAAAAGTGTATTCCCTGAGTGCAGAAGAAACAAGATTATAGAAGATGTTCTTCTATTTATATGCTGCAGTATTCATAACATGAGGGAGTCCTCCTCAGGCTGACTCATATGTCCAGCCAATATACCAAAATCTAAATGCTACTGCAAGGTATATGGGATGGCACACATCACTCAGCTTATGTTGGCCATAAAGATATGTCTGGTGTAAAGCGGATTCAACACGTACCTACCTATGAACTTTTTTGCCGCCTGTCCGACTGCCAGATTTGTCTCTTGCCAGAGAACTTGCCTTGTGCTTCAGATAAGTACCCCTTTGAGGTTTTTCCTTTTAGCTACTGTTTTTTTCTTGTGAGTACATGTCAGCTAGGAAGGACAAATGTCATTGTGGAAGGCGAATTACACACCCATACTCCCAAGAGCTTTGTTTAATTTGCTTAGCCCCAGACCACGATCACATGTCCTGCAATATCTGCAAGGTCTTTGTTCCTAAAACCCTCCATAGCCACCTAGCGCCACTTAGGTTATATTTGAAGTATCAGTGTCTTAAGCACTTAGTTAGAGACATGGATCTGATGTCAGGCCCTTCATAAAAACCGCAACTCAAGAAGGCCAAGAAGCCTCAGCCTGTTCCTACAGCTGCTTCCTCTAATCCAGGCATCCTTCCCTAGGCTGATGAAGGCCTGGGGGCCGCTTTGGAATCTGCAGAGCCGCCTTTGTGTACCTTGGTGAAGCCGTCAAGGAGTCTGTAGGCACATCCCAGAGGGATTCGCAGGCGTCCAATTCGGGTGCCGGGGGGGGGGGGGCATGGCTGATTATTTCTGAAGGTCCACTCAGCGTGCCGCTTGTGGTTCCTCATGGCTGTCTGCCAGATGTCCGTCCCTTCCTTTCCCGCACAGGCCCTTTCTCTTTCTACCCCTTTGAAGAGGCCTGCAGAGGATGTCTCTTCTGAAGAGGACGATTCATCAGAGGATGAATCTCTTGCCTGTTCTACTCAGATTGCTTTCCCCCTGGGTTATGCCTTCCCAGAGGAGAAATGTAATGGTACGGATTCCCCTGGGGAGGATATTTCCTTTGGAGAGACCATTTTGAAGATGAAGGACTTATTTAAGTGGGGTTGCTGCTAGGTTTCTGAGATTCAAAAGAGGTATTATGACCTCCTATAGATGGAATCCCTTAATTGATCAGCCATCCATCAAGTCCTGACAGTCTTGGATGCCTTCACTGCAGCTTCCAAGTCCCCAGATACATAGCCTCCAGTCCCCAAGCGCCATGACAGATTTTACAAGGTGCCTGAGGATGCCATGTTCCTTTTTATGGCACCCTCTGCTGACCCAGCTACTATATCAGTGGCAGCAGATAACGCTTCCCTCCATCTCTCTGCTTCCCACTGATAAGTGAGCTGTAACAGGGGCTAAACATTTCGTGAATACCCTCGGTGCCATAGACAGACCAAAGGGCAAAGCAAAAGACTGAAAATGAGAGGAAGTCACAGAAGAGTGAAGGAATGTCCTTGACAGCTTCACCAAAGTACCCAAAGGCAGCTCTGCATATTCCAAAGCGGCCTCCAGGCCTTCATCTGGTTATAGAGAGGCTGGGGAAAAAAGTCTATACTTCTGCAACCTTGGCCTTTAGTGCAATGAGTTATCAGACCCACATGGACAAGTATTCCCTGGCTCTTGTGGTGGATGCAGTGAAGCTCCTATCAGAGCTTCCAGATTCTCCCAACAAAGCCAAGCTTTCCAGCATTCTTAACTCCTTACTCCCAGGTTACTAAGCACCCCATCAAATGTAGTTATGATGCAGTGGAAGCTTCATCTAGGGCTGCAGCTACGGGGTCTATTCTGCAACTGTATTCATGGCTTAGATTACACCCCTTACTGGATGATATCAAAGATAAGCGCATGGATGCCCCTCTGGACAACAAGACCTTATTTGGCACTGCAGCTGCAGAGCTATTTAAAACCCTTCAGGGAAAAGGGGAAGGACCTGCAGGATTTCCAACACATATTTGTCTTTCCTGTCCCCCGCTTCCAGAGAAACTACCCAGCCAGAACTACCTTTGTTAGGAAGGCAACTAAATCTTTCCCAGCAAAACGTAAAAGGGGGTGCCAGGAAACAGGCTCCTTCTAAGTCTGCTTCCTCCACACCCTGTCAGAAAACAGCCTTTTCAGGCCAAACCTGATAGCCTATCACTACCAGGTCCCAGACCCATCTACCCCCCTTTCTCT
This sequence comes from Protopterus annectens, assembly GCF_019279795.1. Classification (NCBI taxonomy): domain Eukaryota; kingdom Metazoa; phylum Chordata; order Ceratodontiformes; family Protopteridae; genus Protopterus; species Protopterus annectens. Next base: position 282,004,044 of record NC_056746.1, read on the forward strand.
TAGCTTCTCCATTTCCCTCTTAGCTGAGAAACAGATTATCCGGGACTCTTGGGTCCTCTCCATCATTGACCAAGGTTACTTCATGGTATGGGAACCCCATCCTACCTTCAAAGAAATCCCACAACCTCCACAGGTCCAAATGGAATTCTTTCCACTAGTCCTCTCCTCTCTTCTTTCTCAGGGCACTATTCAGGAGGCGCCACCCAATCAATGGGGAAAAAGGATTTTATTCCAGGATGTTTCTGGTCCCAAGAAAGGATGGCCCTTGGTGGTCCATCCTAGACCTGTCCCATTTAAACACCTTTCTGAAAGTTCCCACCTTTTGCATGCTGACACTACCTATTCTACTCCCTCTGATTCTCCCTCAAGCCGTCATGGTGTCACTGGATATAAAAGATGCTTACCTTCACATTCCCATTCATGAACAGTGCAGGAGATTCCTTCATTTTTCTGTGACTTCCTCTTATTTTCAGTTTTTTGCTTTGCCCTTTGGTCTGTCTACAGCACCAAGCGTATTCACAAAATGTTTAGCCCCTGTTATAGCCCACTGCAGACTGCAGGCCATACAGATATTTCCATACTTGGATGACTTGCTCCTTCAGGCTCCTTCACCAGAAATACTCCTGGACAAATCTTTCTTACACAATGACACTTCTGAAAGGGTTTACCATAAACCTCCAAGCATCTTACCTGACACCATCCCAGGATCATATCTTCCAGCTGTGCAAGGATCGTGACAAGCACAATGATAGCTTGCTTACCCCCAGAAAAGATCCTTTTTCTCACTTCTTATTTCCAGGACTTAATACTACTTAAATCCCTGACCGCCAGAGAGTTCCTGCACCTCCTGGTGTTCATGGCCTCAACTGTTCCAATGCTAAGCTACACATGAGGAAATTTCAATGATTCCTGAGAACAGTTTGGAAGCAGCACTCTCGCCCTCTGGAGTTTGTTGTCCCCATCCTACCCTGTTTACAAAGGAGTTAGAGTGGTGGATTTTGCAGGTGACCAGCAATCCAGGCTTACCCCTTCAACCACTTCCACCCACCCAGGATCTGTACACAGACACGTCAGACACAGGATGGGGTGCAAGTCTGGAAAATTGGAAGGGCAGGGATGTGTGGTCCCCTTCTCAGATAAAAGAACATATCAACATAAAGGAAATGAGAAATTTGATCCTTGCTGTCAAGATCTTCAGGTCCAGGATTTCACCAGGGGTCCTAAAGTAGTTCACAGACAATACCACAGTCATCTCGTACTTCATCAAGCAGGGAGGGACAAAGTCCTACATTCTCTGCAGACTACCATTACATGTCTGGAAGATTGCCCAGCAGAATCAGGTTTCCCTTCAAGTTGTTTACATTTCATCAGCTCAGAATATGATGGTAGACTTTCTAAGCAGGTCCATGACTCAATCCCAAGAGTGGATATTGAACAGGGATGTGTTTCTGGACCATCTCCATCAATGGGGTATCCCTCAGATAGATCTTTTTGCCTCCCCCATGAACAGACAGCTTCCCAAGTATTGTGCCAGGATTCCACATCCTGGGGCATGGAAGGTGGATGATCTATCCTTTCCATGGAAGGGGATGTTTCTGTACACATTCCCTCCCCTTCCCACTTATTCAGAAGGTTCTGCTGAAAAATCAGCGGGAACAACCAGAAATCTTGCTGGTGACCCCTTTTGGGCAATTCTGCATTGGTTCCCTGTTCTTCTACATTTAGCCAAGGGTAATCACCACAAGTTATCCCTGATGATGGACTTACTCACACAGGACAAGGGAACTCTAGTACATCCACAAATGTCGACCCTAAACTTGACTGTGGCTGATAGGGCCTTGATTCCCTTTATACATGTTTATACTGAGTATGTGCTACAATCTCTGCAGGAGGCCATAAAACCAACTACTAGGAAATTCTCTGTCTCCAAATGGAAAAGGTTTTCCTTCTGGTGTCTTAAAAAACACTTCAAACCACTGTCTGTAGAGGTGCCAGTGGTCTTGTCTTACCTGTGTGAATTAATGAAGAGTGGCCTATCATATTCCTCAGTCAAGGCACATCTGTCTGCCATTTCAGCATGTTTGCCTGTCTCCTCCCTTGGCTTCCAGGTTGGAAATCAAAGTGTTCCTAAAAGGCATCCTTCACATTAGACCATCAAGGAAACCAGTGCCTCCTCCTCCTCCTCCTTGGTATCTCAGTTTTGTCTGTTACCTCTGCCAGAAGGGTTTCTGAGCTACAAGCCCTCGTGGCATCTTCTCTCTTCATGGTATTTCATAAGGACTGGGTTTCTGTTAGGACTAATCCATCCTTCATGCCCAAGTTGGTTAATGAGGTATCCCTGAATCAGGCTGAGTCTCAGTACCTTCTTTCCATTTCCCAGTCCTCCAGTGAGAGGATTCTCCACACCTTGGAGATTCATAGATAATTCAAAAAACATCCACGAAAAGGAGGAAGGAAAAAATCAGCTTTCAGGATGTATAAATCACATTTATTGATTCAAATGTTCTGGTACCTCGGCAGTTCGCCTTCAGTGGAACAGTTTCAATTACATCACATCCCTCATATATAATAACATCATCCAATTAATCACAATCAATTAACCATCAAGTGCATTTTCTTAAAGGGAAACGAAACAACCAAGATGTAACTGCAAGCTCAAAGAGACCAATATTCACCCAAATGAAACAGTCCAAAAATATGTAGAAAGAAGATGGTCTCTCCACGATGTATAGTATAAAAACGTAAAATGCCAAAAGTTCCAATAACTCCAATGACAAGCTTAAGAATTTTATTTAAAACAAGTGGAAGGATGAGCGCTTTCGCGTGGATACAACCACGCTTCTTCAGATAACATTTACACCCACAAGCATTCATAGGTTCATAGGTTCATAGGTTTATACTAGGCTATCTGCCCGAGGGCATTTACAAGCCTAGCCCATCGCTTCACCCCTTTAGTATGGGGAACTATACCCATTATTTTGCTGTGCCTCTGTCGAGCAGTGACACTGAGGTAATCCCTGGGGTATATCTGCGATCTCCCATCCATTGGTCAAGATTTCTCTTGAACAAGGCCAGCGAGGCGCTCTGCCTCACATGTACCGGGATTTTGTTCCACAGCATAGGGAGTCTTTGGGTAATGAATCTATCCCTCCAGCACGTCCTATTAATAGCCGTGTCGAGGTTTAAGTCTCCGCGCTTGTGGCTCTGATGGATCTAGATTTTGTGTGTTGAAGCATATTCGTCAAATCTGGGTTTGACATGGCCTTGTATGTTAGGCAAAGGCCACCTCTGAGCAACTGAATAGAGCTGGAGTTCTTTCAGTCGGGCAGCATAGGACAGATTTTTGAGACCCTTTATCCTTTTGGTGAGGAACTTTTGTGGCCTCTCCAGCTGCTGCAGGTGTCGGGTCAGATACATCCCAAATGGGGCATTGTACTCAATCATTGGTCTGATGAGTGATGAGTAAAGGGAGACTATGACCTCCCTTGATCTAGATGAGAATCCTTCATGATAAGGTGGGCAATGTAGAAAGTCTTCCTAACTACTTTAGCTACATGGGTGTCGAATGACAGACTACTATCAACCTGGGTCCCCAGGTCCCTGATAACTTCTTCTGTGCTCAGTGGATTGCCACCTATTTGGTAGCTAGGGGTAACCTTGTTTTAACTTCAGGCGTGGCTCTGGCACCAGTTATCCGCTTCTGTGAGACCCTTCTGAAGGATATCTGTGTCAGATGTGTTTTCTACTATGCCCAGTTTGCAGTCATCTGCAAACTTTGTCAGCCATAACCCTCCTGTGTTTGCTTGTACTTGGAAAAGTAGATGCCAAACAAGAGTGGGCCCAGGACTGCTGTGGGACACCACTTGTGACAGGTTTTGAGTCTGACATGGCGCCAGCAACTCTGACCCTGTGGGTTCTGTCACTCAGCCAGTTTGCAACCCATCTTGTGATGTATGGGTTAACATTTAAGCTGATGAGTTTTTCAATGATACCCGAGTGGGGTATTGTAGTAGGCTGTATGGACTGCCTTTCCAATGGCTTTGGTGACTGTTTCAAGAAGTCAACCAAGTTTAAAAGGCATGATCTGCCTTTGACAAAGCCAAACTGGGTTGGATCCAAAGTCTGCAAATTCCCTATGTCTTTATTTATGAGGTCCATTATGATCCTCTCCATGGCTTTGCAGATAAGGCTTGTCAGGCTAATGGGCCGGTAATTTCCAGGGTCGGTGGAGGCACCGCCTTTGTGAAGTGGGACCACAGTTGCAGTGCGCCACTCCTGATCCAGAGGTAAGACTTTGATTAAACAGCTGTCCTAGCTGTGGGTTTAATTCCTCATTGAGTTCGTGGAGCACACAGCCGGGGACACCATCAGGTCCCATGGATGCTGTGTTTTTTGCTTTGGAGAGAGCAGTTCTCACTTGGGCGCTGGAGATGTTTTACATCGTGGAGAGACCATCTTCTTTCTACATATTTTGATATTTAACGTTTCCTTCCATCTAAAATGGGTTTGATGGAAACGAAAGTGTTTAAACCAGGGAAAGTAGTTATTGGAACTTTTGGCATTTTACGTTTTTATACTATACATCGTGGAGAGACCATCTTCTTTCTACAGATGTCCATTTTAGATGGAAGGAAACGTTAAATATCAAAATTGGGGGAACGTCCAAGATTTTTGTATAAGAATTGTGCTAACCTCAAACAAATTCTGTTGACTAACCAAAATGTCAATATAAGTCAAAGATTAGGAACTTTTCCTCGTAGAGGTTGTAATAGATGCACATTTATTTGCACTTCTCAGTCTTACACTCATCCCACATTAAATTTTGTATTTAACCCTAGATTTTTTGCAACATGCACTACTAGAAATCTGGTGTACCTAGCAACTTGCACGAAATGCACAGCATTTTATATAGGCCTTACAAAAAGAAGGCTGTCAGACAGAGTCTACGACCATCTTTATGAAATTAGAAAAGGCAATGATAATAATGCCTTGGCATTACATATTAAAGACCAGATAATCATAGTTTTTGTTTTAGGGTTTTGGAAATAGTCCCGTTGAATTTAAGGGGAGGTGATATAGGCAATCGCCTTGCTGCAGCAGAATTAAAATGGATCTTACGATTCAATGCCCAGACTTTCCCTGGTTTAAACACTTTCGTTTCCATCAAACCCATTTTAGATGGAAGGAAACGTTAACCTTGAAAATCACACTAACTCAGTGTTTTTAGTATTATTGTAGGTACACATAGTTATTTGGCCATTAGTTGCTATTAAATGTTTTTAATGTTTTAATGTATCTTTGCATTTTTATTTTTATTTTTATTTTTGTCCATAATAATCATTTTAAGTATTTTATACATCCTTTGGGCGTAATTGAATAAAGTCCCACAATACTTTTATATTATGTTATGTATACATAAATACTAATAGATAGATTTATGAGATAGATCTCTTATGTTGTATTAGTACATAACTAATAGTTTTTGTCCATCAGTGTCTTAGTGCCTCAGTGATTGTCTTTTATGGCATGTCATACATTATGTTTTCTATGGCATATTATATATTATGTTTTATTATGTTTTGTTTTATACATATTTATAGTCCATACTACATATGTACATATTCATTGATGCAGTTCATCTATTTATTCACCACATTTATTCACCATATTTTATCCGGTTTTATTAAATGTGATACATTTCACATATTTCTTACATTTAGGCTTGTTTTTAGTTCTCAGAATTTATGTCTTTAATTGTCAATTAGATTTGTTAAGTGATGATGTTACCGCCAATTTTGATATTTAATGAATGCTTGTGGGTGTAAATGTTATCTGAAGAAGCGTGGTTGTATCCACGCGAAAGCGCTCATCCTTCCACTTGTTTTAAATAAAATTCTTAAGCTTGTCATTGGAGTTATTGGAACTTTTGGCATTTTACGTTTTTATACTATACATCGTGGAGAGACCATCTTCTTTCTACATATTTTTGGCATTTTCTTAAAGCTCAAACACACAAAATATCAAAATAATAAATGCTTCAAATTTTTAACTAATAAATTAAGCAACGCTAATGGGACTCAAACCCACAAATAAACCATGCTGAAAACACATTACTTATACATATACTCTAAATTCAATATTATACTCTATACTACCAATAAATTAATTTATCATTTGTACATTAAATATACAATATTAAATACATATAAAGCACAATACTAATTACTAGCAACATTATAAATATTATAAATATAATATAGTATAATATTATATTATTATGGCCTACGATATTGTTGAATAAATATAAAAAGAAAAACAAATAATGATAAACTGTCAGCCTATTCCAGCATCCAAATTCATCCCTCTAGGATGTATAGTGTGATAGTTAAAAATCATCTTGTGTTCCAACCTATTCAATTCATTCTTAAAATTCCCTCCTAATGAGTGTGGTCTAGCCAAAACACTAAAGTTGAATCCATCAATTTCACAGTTATGTATAGTGGCAAAATGAAAAGCCACCGGGCTATCCATATTTTTTCTCCTAATATCCCCCAAATGTTCTAGAATGCAAACTTTTACTTTTCTAGTTGTTTGTCCTATATACCACATAGGTTCTACACAGTTACAACCCAAGATGTACACTACCCCAGAAGATGTACAATCAAATTTTTCAAAAGCTACATATTTTCTACCATTAATTTTCTTCCCATGCATGTTGTTGACCTTCTCACAGATGGAACAATGTCCACATCTAAACATTCCCATCAGAAGAATATAACAATTTCTTATTCAGTAGTTCCTTTAAATTTTTATATCTACTATATGAAAAAGTAACCCTCTTAGGAAATAAATGTCCGATGGAAACATCATCACTAATCACATGCCATAGCTGTTTGAAAATTTTCTCTATAATTTTTGAAAATTCTGAATACTTGGAAACGAAGAACATTTGTTCTTCATCATCAGCTTTGCCTGAATATGCTGTCCTACAAGCCCCTACATTTTTCTTTTTGTGTATTAAATTATCATAGATCTTACGAAGTGACTCTTCAGAATAACCTCTAGACAACAATCTATCAAACACTTCACCTAACACTTCTTCCCACAAAGTATGGTCAGATGTGTTCCTACAGATTCTCTTAAATTCACTTTCAGGCAAGGCCTTAATGAGATGAGGCGGACGCATGCTACTTGCATGTAAAAAGTTAATGTTAAGTTGTCAATCTCGCCTTCATTCTTGCTGGATGAGTTCGGAGCCGATCCTCGGCTCTGACTCGGCACTTGCTAAGCTCGAGTGTCACTTTTACCAGCTCGAGGCAGCCCCATATCCCATGATGCAAGGTGGTAATTACCCAGATCTCGTTTGCCGCTTCGCTAATGAGGTCATCCTTTTTACCAGCTCCTGGTAAGTGATTTTTTTCTAGCTTTTTGTCAGGTTTTAAGAGCCTAAAACCCTAATTGTTGGTCCTTTTAGTATCCATTCTTTCCTCAGTGTACTTTCACTTAGCTCCATACCCCTTTTTTGTCCTAGTTCTTTAGTTTAGTTTTTCGGGCCTTAGGCCTTTCCCACCCTCACAGTTCCTGTCAGGATTCCCTCAGGTATGTGTGTGTGTTGTGTCTCTCTACTTTATAACTATTTTGTTAGTTATTGTTAATATATTTTTAGTTGTTAGTGTCTTGATTGGACTGATTGGTGTGTGTGAGTGTTTAAGCACCCAGATATGTCCAAAGATACTAGGGTCTCAGGTTTCAAGAAGTGTGACTCGTGCTGTCAGAAGATGTCTCTGACAGATGGTCACACTTCTTGTATTTATTGCCTGGGACCCCTACACCTGCAGGACTCCTGTGCTATATGTCATTCTTTCAGCCAGAGAGTCCTGCAGGAACGTAGAAATAAGTTGATCCTTAGGGGTCTACTTAAACCAGAGAGCTCCCCGGCTATAGTCGGCTCCGGGAAGCCCTCTAAGCCACCCAAGACCCAGGCTTCGGTGTCCAAGTCTGTGGTCTTGGTTCCGACTCCGCCGGAGTTGACATCGGCTCCATCCGGAGCCGATCCTTCCTTGTTGGAAGCTTCTGTGCCGGCGCCGATACCTTGGCTTCGGCACCAGTGTCGGCTCCGGCTGGAGCCAACACCCCAGCGTCGAAGCATGTCTCTGCTCCGGCTGGAGCCGAGATATCTTTGTCTCCTCTCGGAGCCGACAAGTTGTCGGCTCCGCCTGGAGCCAAACGTTCCTCGGCTCCGATGGCTCCATCCAAAAAGAGGTCTAGATCTCCTTCTTTGGAATCTATTCACTCGGCTCCAGCATCCCCCTTGCTTTCGGAGCGGAGCCATCGGAGCCGATCATCGAGGTCTTCCAGGCTTTCAGACCACGATTTAGAGAGAGTGGTAAGTAGGCTATTAAAGTCACAGGCACTAGCCCAGATGCTCCATAGCCCGTCTCATCAGACGTCAGCTATTATACATCCCCCTGAAATTCCTCCTTCGACTCTCCTACAGAGCTCGGAGCCGGAGATTATTGGTACCATGACTGCTGCTGCGTCGGAGCCAATACCACACCTTTCGGCTTCGTCGTCCTCGACTCCTATCTCCTCCTTGAGACCTTCCTTGGAGGGATCCGGGCGTCGGGCTTCCCTGGTTGGTTCCAAGGGGGCGAGTGGCATCGGACCCTTGTCCGACCCCGTTCTCCCTCTCGGAGCTTCGGCCTTGGTGAGCTCGGCCCCAACATCTGCTTCGGAGCCTTCCCTTTCGGTGGGACCAGGGATCCCTGTTTCTTCGGAGCGGGATCTCTCGGCTCTCCCTGGGAGGGGAGCCTTCGAGGTGATGAGGAGTGTGCTAGCCCCAGAGCTTAGCCAGCAATCGGTTCCTTTAGCTCCTCCCTCTATGGTGCCTGTAGATGCCTCTTCCCGCTCTCTTGCTCCCGGACCCAGAGATCCATCGCCCCAGGTTTCCCCATTGGGAAGGACTTCCTCTTCCGAGGTTTCTCCTGATCCTTCAGGTGAACCCCCGCGTAAGAGGACCTGCAAGAGGAAGCATTTAGACTCCCCTGAGTCTACAACATCAGATACCGATTTAGATGAGTCGGAGGGGTCCCCAAGATCTCCCTCTGAGGATGTCTCCTTTTCAGACATCCTTGAGCTCCTGAAACAGAGGGGGAACTGGCCCTCCATTAACCCCTCCGAGGATGAATCGGTATACCTGGAGGCCTTTGGATCTCGACCCTCCACCTCCTGGGTGTCTCCGCCTTTCGACCCTCTTATGGAGGTCATAGCTCGAAAGGCGTGGGCATCTCCTGATTCGGTGGAACCAGTCCCTAGGAGACCTTCAAAATTTGTTACGGCCCCCGCAGAAAAGCAGTTTCTTACTAAAGGTGTCCCGGTTGATGCCATGGTGGTGACGGCTGCCACTAAGAAGGAACTTGCAAATCCTTCCGTACCAGTCCATCCTCCTAACAAAGAATCCAGGACTATGGACAGGTATGGTAAGCGGTTGTTTTCCTCAGCGACCTTTGCTATGCGTTCGCTGAATTATTTATGTCACTTCACCAGACTTCAAAGGGACATCCTTAAAGAATTAGGTAAAGTAGTACAGGATCCTTCAGCAGCAGGGGCTCAGGAAAAGATTGCTTCTCAGCTGGGAATCCTTAACTCCATAACCAACTCCTCCATGCGGTTCATTTCGTATGCAGCCGATGGGGCGAGTAGAGCTGCAGGCACAGGATTGGCTCTCAGACGTCAGTCCTGGATGCGGCTCTGTAATTTTGCAGACCCCTTTAAGGCGTCCTTCACAAACTCTCCCTTTGATGGGTCAACTTTGTTTGGCCCTCAGGTGAAGGACATGTTGACCAGGTGTGAGCAAGATGGCAAGACTCTTTCTGCCGTTGGAGTCCGTTTCTCTACTCCTTCTAGACCTTACCCCAATGGTCAGAAGGGAGGGAAAATGTGGTTCCGAAAATCACAAGGAGTCACGCCTGACGCATGTGGTCAGTTTACCCCCAGAGGCAGAGGGGGTAATAATAACAGATGCCGCCCTAGGGGCAGAGGGGGGGGTCAGCAGAACCAGGGCTCCAGAGAGCCTCTCTCTGACAAGCTCTTCCAGCATCCCTGAGGTGTTGCCCGACTGCCCACCCTTGGAGGCATTCGGGGGAAGATTGTCGCTGTACCCAGAAGCCTGGTTTTCCCTCTCTCAAGACAAATGGGTACAGTCGATCATATCCGAGGGTTACAAGATTCCTTTCGAGGAAAGCCCCTTCCCTCAAAAAGGTTCCCTTCCAGACGTACCACCCGGTCTAAGGGAAATTGCAAGATTAGAGGTGTCAAAGCTTCTAAGGAAAAGAGCCATCCAGCCAGTACCAAAAGATCATTTAGAGTCCGGAATCTAATCAAGGTTCTTTTTGGTCCCCAAAAAGACGGGAGACTGGAGACCAATATTAGACCTCAGCAGACTAAACAAGTCTGTCAAAAAGACGAAGCTGGATGGTCACACTTCAGTCGATTTTGCCCTTTCTGGGCAAAGACAACTGGATGTGCTCTATAGACCTTCAGGATGCGTACTATCACATAAAAATCCACAGACGCTCCAGAAGGTTTCTCCGCTTTCGGCTGGGGACCAGTCATTTTCAATTCAGAACCCTGCCCTTTGGTCTCACTACAGCCCCCAGAGTGTTCACCAAATGCATGGCAGTGGTCACGGCTCACCTGAGACGTCTAGGATTCCAGGTGTTTCCGTATCTCGACGACTGGCTCCTCTCAGCCACCACCAGGCATCAACTCATCCGAGCCAGAGACTACACCCTACGTCTCTGCAGTCAATTGGGAATTTCGGTAAACTTCGAAAAGTCCTCCTTATCGCCCTGCCAATCTATTACCTTTATAGGCGCAAATCTAGACACTACTCTGATGTCAGCAAACCTAACAAGTCAGAGAATCCTAGATATCCAAAACCACGTTCGAATCATCCTGGCCAGCAAAAAGGTACAAGCCAGGATGGTTTTGAAAGTGTTGGGCCTCATGGCTGCTGCCATCACACTTCTTCCTCTGGCCCGTTTTTACATGCGTCTTCTACAATGGATGTTGTTCACACAATGGTCCTTCCAGCAGCTTCCCATGCGTCACAAGATCCTAGTGACACAGACCTGCAAGAACCATCTATCCTGGTGGATTTCCTCTCCTCTAGTCCATCAGGGCAGACCATTTGTTCCCCGACCCCGGTAGCCACGGCCGCCGGATGCCTCCTGATCGGGTGGGGGCATTATCAGGGCAGGATGGTTCATGGCACATGGCAACCGTTCGAATACCACCTGCACATAAATGTCCTAGAGATGAGAGCAGTGCTTTTAACGTTGCAAGCCCTCAACGACTTTCTTCCCTTAGGAACTATTGCAGTTCACACGGCCAACATGTCCGTGGTGTGGTACATCAACAAACAGGGCGGAACCAAGTCCTATCCCTTGTGTCGAGAGGCTCTCAGACTTTGGCAATGGGCAATCTCCTCTCATCGGTTTCTGGTAGCAACGCATATCCCTGGGAAAACCAACATAATAGCGGACAGATTGAGCAGAGCTATACTCATGCCTCACGAGTGGTCTCTCAAGCAATCCATAGTGGAAGAGATTTTTCAGAAGTGGGGCCGCCCATGCTGCGATCTTTTTGCTACTCCTCTAAACAGCAAATGCCCAGACTTCTTTTCTCTCTTCCCACTTCCGGGCCATCCCCCCAGAGATGCTCTTACACAAGATTGGCCCCAGGGGCTTCTTTATGCTTTTCCCCCCTTTCCATTGATTCCACAGGTACTCCGGAAAGCGTCCGTTTTGAGAGCCAAAATGATTCTCATTGCCCCTTACTGGCCTCGACAAATTTGGTTCCCGTTCCTTCATCGCCATCTCTTGGTGCAGCCTTGGCATCTGGACCCAGTGCCAGATCTTCTGACCCACCAGTCGGGTCAACTGCACCGGTCCGTTCCTTCCCTCAACCTCACCGCTTGGTTGCTCCACTTCCTTCCTTAGCCAGGCTTCCTATGATCTCTAACCCCGTTAGAGACATCATAGTAGCTTCTCTTAAGTCCTCTACCAGGAGGATTTACTCTAGTAAGTGGAAACGCTTCTCCCTCTGGGCGAAAGATAAGAACATAGATCCCTTTACTGCCCCGGTTCAGTCAGTTTTGGATTTTCTAGTGGAAATTATTCACTCAGGTTCTTCCTCTTCCACAGTCAAAGTTCAGTTGGCAGCAATCTCCAACTTTCATGTCGGGTTTGCAGACCACATTATGTCCCACAAGCTTTGTAAAGCCTTTCTTAAAGGGGTGTTCCTTCTAAAGCCCCCTGTTAGAGATCCTCCACCACAGTGGGACCTAAATTTAGTGCTGGCATCCTTGATACTTCCCCCTTTCGAACCGGCTGCTTCATGTTCATTAAAGTTTCTTTCTTGGAAGATGCTCTTTCTTGTCACCATTACCTCGGCTAGAAGAGTGTCGGAACTTCATGCCCTATCTGTTCGTCCCCCTTATTTGGTCTTCCACAAGGACAGGGTATCCTTGAGAACCAATCCATCCTTTTTGCCCAAGGTTGCTTCTAAGACAAATTTAAACCAATCCATTGATCTTCCTGTATTTTTTCCAAATTATTCTAACAGGGCGGAACAAGAATTGCATTACCTTGATGTTCACCGCCAACTTAGATATTACTTGGACAGAACGAAGCAATTTAGGAAATGTGATCAACTTTTCCTTTCTTATGCTGAAAATAAAAAAGGTCTCCCTGTTTCTGAAGTGACCTTATCCAGATGGCTATCTTCCACCATTTCTGACATTTATCAACTTAGGGGCAAACAACTCAGCTCAAAACCTAAAGCACATTCCACAAGAGGCCTAGCCACTTCTACAGCTTTTCAGGCTAGGCTGCCCTTAGATACTGTTTGTGCAGCAGCCACTTGGGCCACTCCTCATACCTTTGTTTCTCATTACAAATTGGATTTGGCCTCCAGGGATAGGGCAAGCTTTGGTTACACAGTTCTCAAGAGTCTGTTCCATTAAGCCACCCAGGATAGAGGTGCTAGGGACGCGGTCCCATCCAGCAAGAATGAAGGCGAGATTGACAACTTAACATTTAGAAGTTATGTACCTACCATAACGTTCCATGTTAGTTGTCTTCCCTCGCCTTCTTTCTTGCGTCCCTCCCTCCTGTCCCCCTTGCCTGGACAGACCTTGATCTCCTCTTTCTCTGGAAGATTCTTCTTCCTTGGACACCAGTTAGTTGGCCTTGATTGCCTGGTTTCCCTTTACAGTCTTTTAGGCTAGTTGTTCCTCTTTCCTTAGTGGAAAGTTTTTTGGTAGGCAGTTTTTCCTCTAGATACCAAACGAGATCTGGGTAATTACCGCCTTGCATCATGGGATATGGGGCTGCCTCGAGCTGGTAAAAGTGACTCTCGAGCTTAGCAAGTGCCGAGTCGGAGCCGAGGATCGGCTCCGAACCCATCCAGCAAGAAAGAAGGCGAGAGAAGACAACTAACATGGAACGTTATGGTAGGTACATAACTTCTAAGTAACGGCTGTTGGTTTTTTGAAGGGTTTATACTGAATCAGGCTGTCTCTTCCAACATAAATTATACATCCAAAAATGGCATTTTACTCTTTGAAATTTCAAAACTAAATTTTAAACCATGCCAATTTTCCTCCAATTCATCCATAAAAATTTTAAATAAAGAAGTTTCACCCTTACAAAGGAAAATCAAATCATCAATATAACTTTTATAAAAAAACACATTATTAACAAAAAAAGTTTGAAACATAAATTCCTTCTCAAATTCACCCATGTAAATTATAGCATGAGGGAGCAAAAGCTGCTCCCATTGCTGTTCCCTTTACCTGAAGATAAAAATCTTTCTGCCATGTAAAATGATTATGAGTCAAATTATATTCTAACAACGAAAGCAGATAACCTGTTCTAGGCCCTTCACCCATCATCTTTTGCATAGCCAATAAGCCCCATCTTTTGTCAATGTTGGTATACAGTGAACAAACGTCTGCCGTGACCAAATAATAATCTTCTTTCCATTCCATTAGGCATAAAGCCTTACATACTTTTCAGTATTTTCCACGTGAAACCACCTTGGGTAGATATTTTGTAAGATGAAAATCCAAAAATGTATTTACTTTTTCAACAAAAGATCCTATGCCTGATATGATCGGCCTTCCTGGTGGATTTATTACACTTTTGTGGATTTTTGGTATAATATAAATGTACGGATGCCGTGAATCTATGTTTGTTAACTTCCTAACATCACTACTATTAAAAAATCCCAACCTTTCACCTCTTTCCAATAAATCATTCAATTCATCTTTGTAAGGTTGTAAAGAATTCCCATCTAATTTAACATAAGATTATTCTGCTAAAATAGCATCAACAATCCCTTTGTACTTCACAGTGTCCATTACCACTCAGTTTCCACCCTTGTCCGCTTGTTTCACAGTTATGTTATCTAACCTCATTCTAAAATCCTGTAACGCCTGCCATTCATTCTTGTTAAGATTAAACACTTTCTTTTCTTTACAAAATGTTTTATATGACTTTTCAATACAGGAAATCAAAACTTGTTCAAATGAAGCAATAACCATAGAGCACTTAGGAGGAGAAAAAGTACTATTACTAGGAAGGTTGGGTAATTCTAAATGCCCATATCCTTCCCCATAAGAATAAGCTGAACTATTAACATTAAACACACTATTGTCATCTACACTGATAGCATGTGCATAATTTTCATCATAACATCATCATGAAAAAAAGAACTTTCATCATAGTCATAAATACTCATATTTAGCAAATCATCTTCCAAAACATGTTCAGATATGGTCATATCTGAAAGGGATTTACGATTAGAAAAATGTACCCTCAGGTACAACTTGCGAGTAAATCTTTTAACATCACAAATAATATCAGCCAGGCAGGGAATTCTTGTAGGTACAAACTTAGTGCCTTTAGTTAAGACATCATTCATCTCCCTGCTGATATCGGTCGTTGAAAGATTCAGTACAGACAAACCTTCACAAAAATTATTGCCAACAGTTTCCTTTAAACTGCTTTCATGTTAATAGTTCAGCCTATTCTTATGGGGAAGGATATGGGCATGTAATAAATCCACCAGGAAGGCCGATCATATCAGGCATAGGATCTTTTGTTGAAAAAGTAAATACATTTTTGGATTTTCATCTTAAAAAATATCTACCCAAGGTGGTTTCACATGTGAAAAATACTGAAGAAGTATGTAAGGCTTTATGCCTAATGGAATGGAAAGAAGATTATTATTTGGTCACGGCAGACATTTGTTCACCGTATACCAACATTGACAAAAGATGGGGCTTATTATTGGCTATGCAAAAGATGATGGGTGAAGGGCCTAGAACAGGTTATCTGCTTTCGTTGTTAGAATATAGTTTGACTCATAATTATTTTACATGGAAGAAAGATTTTTATCTTCAGGTAAAGGGAACAGCAATGGGAGCAGCTTTTGCTCCCTCTTATGCTATAATTTACATGGGTGAATTTGCGAAGGAATTTATGTTTCAAACTTCTTTTTTTTGTTAATAATGTGTTTTTTTATAAACGTTATATTGATGATTTGATTTTCGTTTGTAAGGGTGAAACTTCTTTATTTAAAATTTTTATGGATGAATTGGAGGAAAATTGGCATGGCTTAAAATTTAGTTTTGAAATTTCAGAGAGTAAAATGCCATTTTTGGATGTTGAATTTTATGTTGTAAGAGATAGCCTGATTCAGTATAAACCCTTTCAAAAAACCAACAGCCGTTAATAACTTTTTACATGTAAGTAGCATGCATCCGCCTCATCTCATTAAGGCCTTGCCTGAAAGTGAATTTAAGAGAATTTGTAGGAGCACATCTGACCATACTTTGTGGAAAGAAGTTTTAGGTGAAGTGTTTGATAGATTGTTGTCTAGAGGTTATTCTGAAGATTCACTTCGTAAGATCTATGATAATTTAATACAAAAAAGAAAAATGTAGAGGCTTGTAGGACAGCATATTCAGGCAAAGCTGATGATGATGAAGAAGAAATGTTCGTCGTTTCCAAGTATTCAGAATTTCAAAAATTATAGAGAAAATTTTTTAACAGCTATGGCATGTGATTAGTGATGATGTTTCCATCGGACATTTATTTCCTAAGAGGGTTACTTTTTCATATAGTAGATATAAAAATTTAAAAGAACTACTGAATAAGAAATTGTTATATTCTTCTGATGGGAATGTTGGAATGTTTAGATGTGGACATTGTTCCATCTGTGAGAAGGTCAACAACATGCATGGGAAGAAAATTAATGGTAGAAAATATGTAGCTTTTGAAAAATTTGATTGTACATCTTCTGGGGTAGTGTACATCTTGGGTTGTAACTGTGTAGACCCTATGTGGTATATAGGACAAAAAACTAGAAAAGTAAAAGTTCGCATTCTAGAACATTTGGGGGATATTAGGAGAAAAAATATGGATAGCCCAGTGGCTTTTCATTTTGCCACTATACATAACTGTGAAATTGATGGATTCAACTTTAGTGTTTTGGCTAGACCACACTCATTAGGAGGGAATTTTAAGAATGAATTGAATAGGTTGGAACACAAGATGATTTTTAACTATCACACTATACATCCTAGAGGGAAGAATTTGGATGCTGGAATAGGCTGATAGTTTATCATTATTTGTTTTTTTTTTTTTTATATTTATTCAACAATATCGTAGGCCATAATAATATATTATATTTATAATATTTATAATGTTGCTAGTAATTAGTATTGTGCTTTATATGTATTTAATATTGTATATTTAATGTACAAATGATAAATTAATTTATTGGTAGTATAGAGTATAATATTGAATTTAGAGTATATGTATAAGTAATGTGTTTTCAGCATGGTTTATTTGTGGGTTTGAGTCCCATTAGAGTTGCTTAATTTATTAGTTAAAAATTTGAAGCATTTATTGTTTTGATATTTTGTGTGTTTGAGCTTTAAGAAAATGCACTTGATGGTTAATTGATTGTGATTAATTGGATGATGTTATTATATATGAGGGATGTGATGTAATTGAAACTGTTCCACTGAAGGCGAACTGCCGAGGTACCAGAACGTTTGGATTAATAAATGTGATTTATACATCCTGAAAGCTGATTTTTTTTCCTTCCTCCTTTTCGTGGATGTTTTTTGGATTTGAAGAGTGGTGTGTTGGTGTGTTTTTTTCATGAGATTCATAGACAACTCAGATACTATCTGTGCAAAACCAAGCCCATCCTTATGTCTGACAGATTGTTAGTCTCTTATCACTCAAGGGCCCTGGGCCAACTTGTTTCCAAGCAAACTATTTCTTCTTGGATCTCTAAAGCCATTTCTTTCTGCTACTCAGCCAATGGTAAGGATCTGTCTTCCCCTGTAAGGGCAAACTCTCCTAGGGCTGTGTCCTGTTCTGGGACCTTCTTTAAAGGATTGGATGCAGCTTCTATCCTGGAGGTAGCTACCTGGTCCTCTGTTCATACCTTCACCAAGCACTATAAATTGGTTATTTCCAAGTCCAGAGCGGGTTTACCAGAGATGTTCTCCATGGCTTTGTGGAAAATATTTCTGCTCCTCCTCCCAATTCCTCTTCTGCATGAGCTTTGGCATTCTCCCTCATGTTATGAATACTGTAGCATAGGAATAGAAGGACATAGAATAGTTTAAAATCTTACCAGAACCATAAATGTCCTTTTTTTCTATATGCTGCAGTATTGCCCCCCCCCCACCTTCCCACTGATGCTTTCCTGATCCCTGGTTATATGTTGCTCACTTTTATCATCCTGGTGCTTTGCGGCATTCAGTTCTGAAGTAGGTACGTGCTGACGTCCGCTTTATACCCGACGTCTCTTTATGGCCGATGTATGCTGAGTGATGTGTGCCGTTGCACATACCTTGCAGTAGCATTTAGACCTTGGTATACTGGCCAAAGGTGGACTCCCTCATGTTATGAATACTGCAGCATATAGAAGAGAAGGACATCAATGGTGTTACGGTAAAATTTTATAAAACTATTTTTTTATCCAGTTCAAGCTATGTTTGATTATCCAAACTACTTTTTCTCCCATTTAGTTCAGATAATAGACTCTCTACTGTATCTTTTAAGTTACTATTGCTAGTAATTTTCTTTCCTTTCTGTGCTTAGTATCTTAGCTGGTACTTTTCTTCTTACCAAACTTTTTATTCTTATATTAGCAGTATAATAGCGGAAGAAGGCCCCAGTGGGTTTAAAAAATTTGTCATGTGCAGACACAAACTTACCTATATCTGATGCACACACTGTGTGCGTTTACTGCCTTGCACTTACAAGAGGATTGTTCATTTTGCCATGGGTTCAATCCTGGCGCCTTAGTAGAAAGAAAGAATAAACTTATATTAAAAGGACTTACTACTATCTGCTTTTGGAGAGGTGTTATCTGGGGCTCAGTCCCCCAAAAGTAAAAGTAAAGACTCAAAGCCTTCATCTCCAAAACCATCCACTTCATCCACCCCGGTTTTGAAGCCGACTAGGAAAAGGCATAAGACGGATCTTGCAAGATCCAAGTTCCTCACCCTCGGCTCTGAAGAAGAAAAAACATGATGGACCCGACTACCTTAGATCCAACAAAAAAGCTATTGGATCCAACTGACTCAAGCTCCATATCTCTTCCCAGAACAAGATATTCACCATCTATTGATCCTGTGGTTTCAAGGGTGCTCTCAACCTTTTTGGAGTGTCATCAATACAAGTCCCCATCTCTTGTTTCGACTTGTTCTTCCAGAAGTTTGAAGGAGGAAGATGGGAAAGAGTAGTGCAGAAGATCCTCTTGGCGCAGTGTCAGACGGGTTTCTTATTGGCTCCTACCCCTTCGGGTCAGGAGGTCCATCCTTCGACTACACCCTCACTTCAAGTCCCTCTTCTGATTCCTTCAACGGTTTCAGACTCCCTGGATCCAGGCCTTCTGGCTTGAATCCTAAGATAGCAACATCTTCGAATCTGAAGCTTACTCTGAGTGCTCTGGTTCTGTCAGATCCAGAGGGCTCTTGGAGCCAAAGCTTCCCTGTCGGGTCCGAAGTGTTTAAGTCGACTCCGAAATTGTCAGAGCCGTCTCTGCACCTCAGAGCTTTGACAGTGGATAGTTCGGCTCTGGCTTCCTCCTCGGGGAAATTGCTTTCAGAGTGGGAGAAGACCGTGGTCCAAAGGCTTGTCTTTTTGGAGCCGAGCTCTTCTCTTTCTTTGGGGCGATAAGTCTTCGAGGTTGTGAAAACGGTGTTTTCTGCTCCAGCAAAATGGATAGATTCTCATTCTATACCACAGGGACAAGCCAGTCCAAGACCTCCAAGCTTCCCAGCAGGGTGTTGCAGTTTCTTCTGTTACCTTCCATGAGCATCTCCCTGAGGATGTCCATAAGAAGAAGTGCAAGAGGAAGCATTAGGACTCTCTACAACAGTCTGCCATGGAGGATACGGACTTCAATGAAGGTGAGGGGGTCCCCGCGATCACCTCCTGAAGATGTCTCTTTTAGAAACATCCTTGAGATCCTAAAACAGAAAGGTGTTTGGATGTCCAGCAGCCCTTCATCCGAGGAGATGGTATTCCTGGAGGTGTTCAGTACTTGCCCGTCTACCTCCTGGGTTATTTCACCTGCCGATGAACTTATTGAGTTGGTCTCTCGGCGGGCATGGAAGGAACATTACACAGTTGACCCCTTACACAGGAGACAGAACAAGATTATAGCACCACCTTTGGGGAAGGAGTTTTGGACTAAAGGGATGCCTATTGATGCCATGGTCGTGGTGGCAGCCACCAAAAAGGAACTTGCCAAAGAGAGTTCCTCTGTTCATCCCCCTAACAAGGGAGTCTAGGGTGATGGACAGGTTTGGGAAGCATGTCTGTGCTTCAGTAACCTCGCCTTAGGGTTGCTGAATTATTTGACACATTTTACAATGTTACATAGGGATTTGATTAATGAACTGTCAAGTACCCGCTCAAGATCTGTTTCTGCAGACGTCGAAATGTCCATGACTTCAGTTGACTGCCCTGCAGTCTGTTTTGAATTCATCCATGAGGTTTATTTCACATGTAGCTGAAGGAGCCTCAAGGGCAACGAGTTCAGGCAATTTCCATCAGGAGACATGCTTGGATGCACGTATATGATTTTCCAGAGACCTTCACATCTTCATTTGTCAATGCTACTTTTGACGGCACATCTTTGTTTGGCCCCAAAGTGAAGGTCACATTATCCAGGTGTGAGGAGGATGGAAAGACCTGTCTGCAGTGGGTGTACGTTTTTAGACCCCTCAGAGATCATTTTCAAGGAATCAGTTAGGTGGTTAAAAGATGTGGTTCAGGAAATCCCAGGGTCCTTTCTGGAACACACGTGGCGGATCTTCCCCCAGGGCAGAGAGGGGAACTCCAATGGTTGACATGCACCCCCCCCCCCCCCCGCAGCATAGGAGGCGCACAAACCAGGAATGCAGAGATTGATTCTTGGACAGACCTTACCAGCACTTCTGAAAGGAGGCCAGATTGCCCATCTTTGGAGGCAATCCAGGGTCTATTATCCTTGCACCAGAGAGCCTGGCTAGATGTAACAAAAGGTACTTGGGTGCAGAGGATTATTTCCTGAAGTTGTATAGTACCCTTTCCCCTTCCGCCTCCAATCTCAAGTCAGATTCCCAATGTTCCACCCAGTCAGAGGGAAGAGCCAACAACTGTAATACAAAAGCAAAAAAGAGCCATCCAAGAGGTCCCACCAGACCAAATAGAATCCATAACTTCCTCAATCTTCTTTTTAGTCCCAAAGAAAACAAGGGACTAGAGACCAATTTTGGATTTCAGCAACTTGAACAAGTCAGTTCGACGCACCAAGTTTCAGATGGTCACAATTCAGCTCATTCTTTTTCTGGCCCAGAACGAGTGGATGTGCTTGATAGATTTTCAGGATACATTCTATCACATAAAGATGAACAGACAATCCAGAAGGTACTTGGGCTTCCATGTAGGAGCCCGTCATTACCAGTTTAGAGTTCTGCCCTTTGATCTCACCACAACCCACAGGGTGTTCACCAGATGTATGGCAGTAGTAACAGCTCACTTGAGACTGCAGGGATTCTGGGCGTTTCCATATCTAGATGACTGACTCATTACTGCTTCGACCTGGTGTCAGTTGATGTGGGCAAGTGATCAGGTTCTCCAGACTTTTTCTCATCTGGAATAACCGTAAACTATGACAAGTCTCAACTGGAACCAAGTCAAAATTTGGAATTCATAAGAGCAGTTTTCAACACAGTCAATGATAGCTTCACTGCCTCCCTCAAAGGTTCAGACTGTAAGATCACAGGTCTGAAAAATAATCTACCGTACCAAAATTTCAGCCTGCTTGGTCCTTCAAGCGCCAGGATCAGTGTCAGCAGCGATAACACTAGTACCGTTAGCCAGATTTTACATGAGGATTCTCCAATGGATGCTAACAACACAATGACTGATATTTTACCAACACATATCAATTCTGATACTTGTCACTCAGACGTGCAAGATAGGTTTCAGGTGGTGGATTCAGTCAGATCAGGTTCTGCAAGGCTTGTCCATTCATTCCCCTCAGCCCAAGGCCATAGCGACCACGGACACTTCCCAGTTGGGATGGAGGGGTGAGCATTTTGTGGGGAAAACTGTCCAAGGCACCTGGTCCCCCGAAGAGACCAACTTGCATATCAGTGTCATAGAGATGAAAGCAGTTCTTTTGGCATAGGCCTTCCAAGACGCTCTCCCTTCAGGGACAATTGCAGTTCAAGTGGACAATATGTCAGTAGTTTGGTACATCAGCAAACAAGGAGGGACCAAGTCATACCCCATGTGTTGAAAAGCACTCAGAGTGTGGCAGTGGGCAATCTCTTCCAACCACTTTCTCATAGCAACGCACATTCCGGGGAAGTCCAGTGTGATTGCAGACAAACTGAACAGGTGCATTCTTCTGCCTCAAAGTCGTCTCTCAATAAGAACATGACAAATGAGTTTTCATCGATGAGGCCACTCTTGGTGCGATCTTTTTGCTTCTCCCCTAAACAGCAAATACAACAGCTACTTTGTTCCTAATCCCCCCCTCAGGGGGAATCACTGAGGGATGCTGTACTTCATGATTGGCCTCTCGGTCTACTTTATGCCTGCCCACCAATCCCATTAGTTCTGAAATTTATACAGAAAGCTGTCAGGTTGAAGAGCAAAGTCATCCTCATTGCACCATACTGGTCTGGACAGATTTGGTATCCCTTCCTTTGGCATCACTTACTTCACCAACCTTAGATCCTGGATCCTACTCCAGACTTCCTGTCTCTCCTCATGGGCATGATCCATCCCGACATCTAAAATCTCAGGCTAATGACCTGGTTTATCCAATAGTCAGACAACCAATGCGGTTTTCCCTTGTCCAACATATTCTTTTGTTTTAACCAAGTAGAAAGCACCACAGTCTAGCTGGATATAGGCAACAGTTTATTCAGTTCCAAACACCGAAACACAAAGTGAAAAGACCCACACTTAACGCTGTAAAAGTACAAGTAACGTTTTCGTCATCAACTTCATCAGATAAATTTCACAATCCCATAATTCCCTTTATATAAACACACTAATTACAATTAAACCAAATAAATCAATTAATCAATTAATGTAAACAACAGGATGTCATTAAAAACTGTCCTTATATGGTCATGTCAGTGTTATTTTAAAATCCATTTTACCTTAAGTTGATAAAAATCACTTTCATATATTAAAAAACACATCATATTCTTAAAATTGATTTTAAAAACATTTTTTTAAATTGTCATAAATAACTTACATTTAAATAAAATTTATTTAAACTATAAAATTCATTTAAAAATACAAAAGGTATATACAGAATAAATTTATGTTCTTGTCTTTGGCTCCCTCATGTGGGATAAATCACACATAACATCACAAGTCAAATAAAACTTTTTATAATTTATGTTCTTAATGATAGCAGTTTTTTCTATAAATGTAAAGCTTGGCTGATCTCAATTTTAAAACTGGAGCTAAAGATATCATGTCATTAAAACCCGGAGGTCTGTTGGCTTCTAGTGATAGCTGCCAGTATAGTTCCCTATATTCTACTAGTGTCTCCCACATACCTCCCCTAGGATCCACATGAACTACGTCCAACACAAAAAATTGAAATACTGATGTTTTACATACCATGCTATGTTTGTAAAGTGCATTATTTTCACATTTATTTCTGATATCATACATATGTTCATATATTCTTTGTTTTAATTTTCTTTCACTTTTACCCTCATAGTACGAATCGCATTCTTTACACATAGCTAGGTATATTATGCCTTTTGTATTACAGTTAACATAAATATCCAAACTTAATTTCCTTTTCCTTGCTTGTAAAAATGGAATCTCCAGTTTTAAATATGAACAATAGTTACAACAACCACATTTATATAGACCTTTTCTAGTTCTTGTTGTTTTGTCATAGTTAATATTATGGGTGCCTTTGTCCAGCATGTTCTTAATAGTGTTCCTCTACGATATATGCGTTAATGGTTTTCAAAATATGTTTTAAATCTGATATCTTAGAAAAATTATTCCATTCTCTATCCATAACCTTTCTTACTACACTTGACTGTCCGTCATAATTCATAACAAATCCCATATTATAATCCTTATTAGAATTATCTACTGGAGTGTCACCTGTTTCTATAAAAGGAGATGTTTTTCCTATAATAGGAGCAAATCTGCCCTTTCTTTCACTCAGTACTTCATTCAATAATGCATCAAATGAATTACTAGGATATCCCCTGTTCATGAATAACTCCTTTAATTTAATACATTCATTTGTAAAAATTTCATCTACTGAAGTCATTCTACTCATCCGAACCAACTGGCCTTTCAACACTCCCTTCTTCTAATACAAAGGTTGTGAACTAGTGAAGTGTAGATAAGAATTAGAGAATGTTTCTTTTCTGTGTATTTTAGATACAAAATTTCCATTATCTTTCTTGATATTGACATCTTAAATATATTAGTTCCTGTGTGTCATATTTGTGGGTGAAATCCAAAAAATTAGTAGTTCCATTCAAATATTCAACAAATTTCATAAAATTGTCTAGATTTCCTGTCCACAAAAAACATAAATCGTCAAGAAACCTTCCGTACAAGGTCCAATACTCACTAAAAGGAGAAGTCAGGAGAAAATTGTTCTCCCAATAGGCCATAATGATGTTAGCATAAGTGGGGGCACAATGTGCCCCCATGGCCACTCCTTTCTCTTGCTTGAAGTACTCTCCTTGAAAGAAAATAAAATTATTTTTCAACACTATTTCCATCAGGGTCAATATTGTTCTGAACTCACTTGAGGTAATCTCTTTAAAACCATTTAACATCTCCTCAAACCATTCCTTACCAACGTCATGTGGTATGCTTGTGAATAGGTCCACTACATCTAAAGTGCCAAAGGACAACTTTTCACTGTATAAAGAGGGATTTAGTCTCCTAAGGAAGTCCCATGAATCTTGTAATATGTTAGGGTTGTTCAACACCAACCCCTTCACCTTAGTATCTATATACTTAGCTAAAGGTGCAGTCACTAAACCATTAGCCGAAACAATGTCTCTAAGTGGTGGATCATTACTATTTTTATGCACCTTAGGAATTCCATGGCCATGGGGCACATTGTGCCCCCACTTATGCTAACATCATTATGGCCTATTAGGAGAACAATTTTCTCCTGACTTCTCCTTTTAGTGAGTATTGGACCTTGTACAGAAGGTTTCTTGACGATTTATGTTTTTTGTGGACAGGAAATCTAGACAATTTTATGAAATTTGTTGAATATTTGAATGGAACTACTAATTTTTTGGATTTCACCCACAAATATGACACACAGGAACTAATATATTTAGATGTCAATATCAAGAAAGATAATGGAAATTTTGTATCTAAAATACACAGAAAAGAAACATTCTCTAATTCTTATCTACACTTCACTAGTTCACATCCTTTGTATTAGAAGAAGGGAGTGTTGAAAGGCCAGTTGGTTCGGATGAGTAGAATGACTTCAGTAGATGAAATTTTTACAAATGAATGTATTAAATTAAAGGAGTTATTCATGAACAGGGGATATCCTAGTAATTTATTTGATGCATTATTGAATGAAGTACTGAGTGAAAGAAAGGGCAGATTTGCTCCTATTATAGGAAAATCATCTCCTTTTATAGAAACAGGTGACACTCCAATAGATAATTCTAATAAGGATCATAATATGGGATTTGTTATGAATTATGACGGACAGTCAAGTGTAGTAAGAAAGGTTATGGATAGAGAATGGAATAATTTTTCTAAGATATCAGATTTAAAACATATTTTTGAAAAACCATTAACGTACATATATTGTAGAGGGAACACTATTAAGAACATGCTGGACAAAGGCACCCATAATATTAACTATGACAAAACAACAAGAACTAGAAAAGGTCTATATAAATGTGGTTGTTGTAACTATTGTTCATATTTAAAAACTGGAGATTCCATTTTTTTACAAGCAAGGAAAAGGAAAGTTTGGATATTTATGTTAACTGTAATACAAAAGGCATAATATACCTAGCTATGTGTAAAGAATGCGATTCGTACTAGGTGGGTAAAAGTGAAAGAAAATTAAAACAAAGAATATAGGAACATATGTATGATATCAGAAATAAATGTGAAAATAATGCACTTTACAAACATAGCATGGTATGTAAAACATCAGTATTTCAATTTTTTGTGTTGGAAGTAGTTCATGTGGATCCCAGGGAAGGTATGTGGGAGACACTAGTAGAATATAGGGAACTATACTGGCAGCTATCACTAGAAGCCAATAGACCTCCGGGTCTTAATGACACGATATCTTTAGCTCCAGTTTTAAAATTGAGATCAGCCAAGCTTTAAATTTATAGAAAAAACTGCTATCATTAAGAACATAAATTATAAAAAGTTTTATTTGACTTGTGATGTTATGTGTGATTTATCCCACATGAGGGAGCCAAAGACAACAACATAAATTTGTTCTGTATATACCTTTTGTATTTTTAAATGAATTTTATAGTTTAAATAAATTTTATTTAAATGCAAGTTATTTATGACAATTTAAAAAAATGTTTTTAAAATCAATTTTAAGAATATGATGTGTTTTTTAATATATGAAAGTGATTTTTTATCAACTTAAGGTTCATAGGTTCATAGGTTGGTACTTGGCTATCAGCCCTAGGGCCTATACAAGCCTAGCCATAACAATTCCCTGGCTATTTCTTCCCATATTATTTACTTTCCTGGACCCCTGTCTAGCAGGGCGACTGACGTGATCCCTGGGGTGAATTTCCTTTCTCCCATCCAATCGTCAAGGTTCCTCTTGAAGAGGTCCAAAGAGGCACTCTGCTTGACATGTATGGGCAATCTATTCCAGAGTCTGGGGAGTCTCTGGGTCAGGAACCTATCCCTCCAGCATGTTTTGTTTATTGTGATGACAAGGTTTAGATCCCTGGACCGTGTAGCTCTGAGGGATTGGGATTTCTTTAAGTGTAGCATGTCCAACAGCTCTGGGTTTGACATGGCCTTGTATGTTAAGCAGAGATCGCCTCTGAGTAGACGATATGACAGAGTATAGCTGGAGTTTGTTAAGGCGGTCAGCGTAGGGCATCTGCTTTAGGCCTGTGATTCTTTTAGTGAGGTATTTCTGAGGCCTTTCCAGTTGTTGCAGATGTCTTGAGAGGTACATACCAAATGGGGCGTTGTATTCTATAATGGGTCTAATGAGGGATGAGTACAGTGGGACAATGACCTCCTTTTTTCTGGATGAAAAGCCCTTCGTGATGAGGTGTGCCACATAGAAGGATTTCCTGACTGTTGTGGCGATGTGGTTATCGAAGGTGAGACCACTGTCCACCTATGTCCCTAAGTCTCTTATCACACTTTCTGTGTTTAGTGTACTGCCACCTATATGGTAATTCATGGATACATGTTTTTTTCCCAAAGGGATAACAATACATTTCTTGGCATTGAGCTTGAGCCCATGGCTCTGGCACCAAGCATCTGTTTCTGTAAGGCCCTTTAGTAGAGTGTCCACATCATTTGGGGATTCAATAATGGCTCCCAGTTTGCAGTCATCTGCAAACTTTGTTAGCCAGAGTCCCTTAGTGTTGACCTGTACTTCAGAGAAGTAGATGCCAAACAAGAGCAGCCCCAGGACTGAACCCTGAGGTACTCCACTTGTCACTTGTCTGGAGCTGGATTTGGAGTGGGCTACTTTTACAGTGTGGGTTCTATCAGTAAGCCATTTAGCAACCCATTGGGTGACATAGGGATTAATGCCCAACTTAGTAAGTTTATCTATGATTCCAGAGTGGAGGATGGTGTCAAAGGCCTTGGCAAGGTCTAGATAGGCTGTGTGGACCACCTTACCCTTGTCCATGGCTCTGGAGACTGATTCAAAGAAGTCAGTCAGGTTCAGGAGACAAGATCGGCCCTTCACAAACCCAAACTGGGTGGGGTCCAGTGTTTGAAGGTTGCCAATGTCTTTATTTATAAGTTTCATGATAATATGCTCCATGGCCTTGCAGATAAGGCTTGTCAGACTGATGGGACGGTAGTTTCTGGGATCCAAGGTGGATCCCTCCTTGTGGATTGGGATAACTGTAGCTCTGCGCCACTCAGTGGGCATGAAACCTGAGGTGAGGCTATGATTAAACATGACACTTAGGTGAGGTGCCAGTTCATATTGTAGTTCATGTAGTACACAGCCCGGGAAGTCATCTGGTCCCATGGATGCTGTATTCTTGACTTTAGAGAGTGCGTTTTGTACCTGTGTGGCCGTTATTGCTGGAATTTGGCAATCTTCCGTTATTGAGATGGGCCATTTAGGGGGTGAGAGGGAGGTGAAGTTGGCACTGAATCGATCTGCCAGGATATTGGCAATATCCTTCGGATCAGTATATTTAATGCCATTCTGTTTTAGCTCAGAGCAGATCTGAGCATTGCCATTTAGATTCTTGACATAGTTATAGAATGCTTTGTGGTTGTCTTTGGAATCTTTGGCAATTTTATTTTCGTAACTAGCTTTGGAGGATTTTATGAGGCATCTCAGTTTCTTACTGAGGCTAGTAAGGGAGTTTTTTGCATCCTGGGATTTTCCTCTTTTCTGCAAAAGTTTCTTCCTTTTGTTGTAAAGTTTGTTTATGGCAGGGGACCACCAGATTGGCTTCCTTTTTTTGGATGAGAGCATTTTGGTTCTATTTGGGATGGCACGATTCATGCATGAGTGGAAGTGCTTGTACAGTGCCTTAGTGTAGGATTCAGCAGTTGAACTTTCAGTTCTCGTCTGCATGGGTGTCATGAAGTTTGTCACTTCTGACTTGAGTAGCATGAAGTTGGCTTTGGAGAAGTTTTTATGGTGGTTTCTTTACTGGGGGGTGGGGGTGGGATGTGGATGTTAAGGGTGATTAGCTTATGGTCAGACCTGACTAACGAGGAGGTGACCATAGGTATGGAGCATTGATTTCCCATGTTGGTAATGACCAGGTCTAGGATATTGGAGCCCCTGGTGGGACTATGGATTAGTTGATCCAGGGTGTTGGAATTTATGAATTCCAAGAACCGTTACGCAAAGGTGTTGGGACATGAGTAGTTTTCCCAGTTAATGGCAGGATAGTTAAAATCACCCAGTATTAGGGTGTTTGGTTCTATCTTAATATTTTCCAGTATGTTTAGAAAGGTGTAGTGAGAATCTTGGGGTATGGTGGGGGATCTGTAGCAAGCTACAATTTGGATTGCAGTCTTACCTAGTGTTAGTTGCACTTGGAGAATTTCAGACACATTGTGTTGGCCAACTAGCCTGGTGGTGTGAATATCCTTGGTGAACATTGACACTCCTCCACCTTTAGTGTTTCGGTCCTGGTTTGGTGGCTGAAAAGTGTGGTAAGAGTTGTAGCCTGGTATTGCAGGGGTGCTCTCTGGAGCCTTGAACCAGGTCTCAGTTACTGCACAGATATCGATGTTCTCCATTTTTAGGAGTGCCTCGAGAGAGTGCATTTTGAGGTTTAGACTTCTAGCATTGAGTAGCATTACCTTCAGATTTTGCATGCTTGTACCTGTTACAGTGGTGGTTTTGTCCTTTGAAGTTTGCCTAAAAAAGGCACTATAGGGGTGGCAAGAGCCTTAGCCAGTAACCTGAATCCCAGGGGCGACAGGTGCAGACCATCTCTGGCAAAGCATCGTGGTTTGTCAATCATGTCATCCCAGGCAGACAGATACTGGATCCCCTTTGAATGACACCATAAGCTCAGCCAATTGTTGAAGTCAATCATTTTATCCTTATATTGTGGTATCATTCTGGGTGAAGGCAGGATGCTACTCAGGGCTACGGTCGTATCTGCCTGGGCCACATGATCCGAGAGCTCTTCCATGTCTCTTTTCATGTAGTCCAGGGAGGTACATCTCAAGTCATTCACTCCAACATGGACAATGTTAGAGTCATATTTGTACTTGTTGTGGAGTGACTTGAGTGCATGCGTTATGTGGCGGATCCTGGCACCCGACAGGCAGCTGACTGTAATTTTCTCCTTATTCAACCTGGTGAGAGGGACATCAGTATGCCGGACTATAGAGTCACCTATGACTAAGGTGTTAGGTACATTGTCTTGCCTTAGGTGCTGTTGCTGGGTGGCACACTGGTGTTGTGAACTATGTGACACATTGGTTGTGATTGGTGTTTGTTTGCGTTTCAGCTTCAGAGGTCTTTGTTGCTTGGGCAGGTTACAGTTAAGGGCCTCTGCATATGTGGATTTAGTGTTGCTATATGTGGGTGTTGGTGGTGCGGGTTTAGAAGGGCTATGTGTTGCTTGAGGTGTAGTGTGGGTGTTAACCTTCTCCTCTTGACTGTTTAGCACAATCTTGGGTGGAGAGAGCTTTGCTTCCATTTTGGCTATGTAAGTGCATCTCTCACAGGTTGTAGTGTTGGGTGGTAGGAGGAGAGGGTTGTCTGTGTACATGAGACAATTGCTGCATTGCCCCAGTGTGCCCAGATTCACCAGGTGGACAGGAAAAATCACCGGAAGCTGACCCTTGGACATGCCTGGTTTGGGCCTTTTTTTTTTTCTTTGTAAAGTATAGGAGCTGTTTCCTTAGCAAGGTACTTTGCAGTTATAGGCTGTTTAGTGCCTACTATTAATTTCTCCTTGTTAACAAGGAGAGTTCAGTCTTTGTATGAGTTTAAGGCTTCCTAGTGCTTTCCAGCAGGTATTAGAGAAAGTGCTAGTCACAGGGATGCTTAAAGGTAAGATTGAAAAGAATACACTCTGCAGTGTGCACTAGAGAAGTTAGATGTGAAAGTAGGTAACTTGAGTTTTACCTGTTTAAAAAGTTAAGGTTTGGTAGGAGAGTTACTATTTTTAAAACAGCAAGATGGATTGAAAGGGGTGGTCACTTTTGTATTTTGGTACTACGAAATACTGCAGGATGGCCAATAAATTTAAATAATTGAAGGGGTGGGATTTCAAAAATGATGATTTTGTGATTACTCACATAAGCCAGTGAAAGTAGAGAGAAATGAGATATATGGTCAGATTAACATAAGAGGCGGGCAACTAGAAAGACAGTGGTATTTAACAAGACAACTTAAATGGGTGAGAGGGCTGGAAAAAATTCTGCGTGACGCAGAACAGAGAGAGCTGTGGTCTCTTTTGAAGTTTTAATATGCTGTTACAACAGAATGCAAGCAAAACACAAGGTAAAGAAAACAAACTACAGTATTCAAAATATAGAAAGGCAATACAGTAATACAAAAAATAAAAGCAAACTAACCTTTCCTTCACAGCAAAGTGTAGCAGAGTCTGGATGAGCCTTTCTGGTAAAGCCAAAATGGATTTTAAAATAACACTGACATGACCATATAAGGACAGTTTTTAATGACATCCTGTTGTTTACATTAATTGATTAATTGATTTATTTAGTTTAATTGTAATTAGTGTGTTTATATAAAGGGAATTATGGGATTGTGAAATTTATCTGATGAAGGTGATGACGAAAACGTTACTTGTACTTTTACAACGTTGTGTGTGGGTCTTTTCACTTTGTGTTTCGGTGTTTAGAACTGAATAAACTGTTGCCTATATCCAGCTCGACTGTGGTGCTTTCTACTTGGTTATAAGTTTATTTTAGCACCATTTTATCCTTTTGGGATATTCTTTTGTTTTCCTGTAAACCTTCAACAAGAAAACATTATACATGTAAGTGGAAAAGATTTGTTTACTGGGTGCAGTAAAATCATTTTGAGCCATTTTCAGCTCCAGTACATAACATACTCTGTTTTTTAGCCCTACTTTGTAAAGAAAGGGCTAGTTCCTCAACCACTAAAGTTCAGTTAGCAGCAATTTTACATTTTAACATTGGATTTGAAGGTTCTTCAGAAGCCTCTCACAAATTGCGCAATTTTTTGTTACTAGGCACTCTACTTTTGAGACCTCAATTTAAGGACCATACTCCCCCATGGGATCTCAATCTGGCACTGCACGCTGTAATACATTCTCCCCTTTGAACCAGCGGCTAAATGTGACCTTAAGTATCTTACTTAGAAAACTGTTTTTCTAGTAGCCATTCCTCTGCTATAAGAATTTTAGTGATTCAAGCCTTGTCTTCAAAACCTCTATACTTGATCTTTCACAAGGATAGAGTGACGCTATGAACTATTGCCTCCTTCTTTCCCAAGGTGGTGTCACAATCTAATATCAATCAGTCCATTAATTTTCCATTATTGTTCCCTAATTTTGCAAACAAGGGTGAATACATGTTATGGATGTTCGCAGTTATATTTTTACCTGCATAGAACAAAAGACATCAGGAAAACAGACCAGTTATTTGTTTCCTTTGCAGAATTGAAATTGGGCAAACCAGTCGTAAAAGTAGCTTTAGCCAGATGGCTAACTGATTGCATTTCATGTGTGTGTAGCAAATTGGGTATTACCTAACCACAACTGATGCAAGTTCATTCAACTAGTTCCATGGCAACTTTTCAGTTTTTCTTTATAGAGCGTCCATGGACAAGATATGTGCAGCAGCGACTTGGGCTACTTGCCATACTTTTATTACTCATTACAAATTTTGTCTGGTCTCCAGGGGTAGAACATGATTTGGTTCAGCTGTACTCAGGAATATCCTTCCTTAGAGTCCACCTGGTATGACGGGTAGCTGGAGAGACTGTCCTGGCAGTTGAGGATAAAATGAAAATTGACAACATCAGATAAAGAAGTTGTGTACCTACCATAACGTTCTATCTGTGGTGTCCATTTTCATTTTTCCTCAACTTCCCGCCCACCAACCCCTATCCTTTCTGTTCGCAAACGTCTGGAAGAATGAGCTGTTAGAAGGGACATCATTGTCCTTGATACTGAGCTCCAGGTATAGTTTCTTCTGGTATTGACCACATGCAATTGTACATCTCCTATATTTATGCATGTTAAAAATTTATTTTCTGGTAAAAAGTCAGCAAACAAGATCTGAGGTAACTTGGGGTTCGTGCATTATGGGTAAGGGAGAAGCTCGAGAGTTCTCAATTACCATGAACTTAGTAATGGCCAAGTCGGAGCTGATGATCGGATACAAACCCATCAGTTGAGAAAGAATGAAAATGGACAGTACAAGTGAAATGTTACAGTAGGTACATAACTTCTTTTTATAACTTAGAGACATCACACCCCACCCTTAATCAACTTGCTGATTTTCGCAGAATGCCCAGATTTGTACCTCATATTTTTGGTCAGTTTTTCATAAAATTGTGGTTTTCTGGCAAATCGTTGGGAAGTTGTTAAAGATTGAAGTCAGAAAATGATGACAGACATTTGAGTTTCAGATATCATGCCCTTCAGAAAATGCATGTTAACACAAAACATGTTGTTCTATTAACTTTCTGAGTTTGTAATAGCAATATTTAAAATTGTCCCTATTTTTGGCCTTTGTCCCCACTATTATTTATGGCTTTGTCCAGATTTCTTAGTTTAAGATGTTGAGAGATGTGAAGCACGATAAAACACACACAGGTGATCCACAGAATTGCATTTCTATAGCCTTACTCACGTCTGTGTTGTAGGTTTTTAGACTCCTCTTCAGATGCCAGACCTGCAGAGGGACAAATCAAATCTCCTGGCATAGCATGTTGGTTGAAGCCACTGAGGCACTGACAGCTAGGCAATAGAGTGGCACAGGAAATAAAAGGAAATTAAATAAAAAGAAGTGCCACAGACACCCCATCCACATAAATCAAAGTTCATTCCTATCCATATTCAAGTACAACTTAGGTCTGTGGATGGCAAACAGAAAATTTATCCCGGGACTGCCCTCTGTGCTACTAATGGACTGAGGCAACTCCTAAATGCTTTATCTCATGCATGGGTCCCTATCCAAATGAGGTAAGTCATTTTGAGCACAAAAAGGGAACTTGGCTAGGCTTAAAATGGTCCGCAAGGGCACCTAGCCTAGTACTTACCTGTGAACCTAGGAAATAAATCTTATTTACTTTCACCTAGCTAGCTTTGCAGAACAAAAACGATCTGAATTTTAGATGGCTAGGAACTTCATGGTATTATTAATTTACAGATTACAGATCATAAAGTAATATACAGGCTTTGACTTGACAAGATTTGTTTTAATTGTATCAGTATTATTTTTGAAGTACCTTTGTTAATCTGGCCTGCCTTTTTTGTTTCACAGTATGAATTTTCACCACAAACCCTGTGCTGCTATGGGAAGCAGCTATGCACAATTCCTCGTGATGCTGCATACTACAGCTACCAGAACAGGTAAGCCTAGCAGTTAATAGCACTTTTTCCCTATTTCATAATACTGCTGCACATTGTTGAGGTCTTGTTACCCTTCTAGTGCCAACATCCTTGAAGCTGTCAGTTATGTTAATATATGTAAAGGCTAAATTGAAATTGAATGATAAACATTTATGGTAAAATAAGCAGGCCTAAATATAACAATAGAACTCATTATGAAGGTGGGGTTGTTGGCACTTCATTTGTTTAATTTGTGAACTAGTCTGATTATTTTCATTATATACTTTAAGTATTATCCCTGGTAGTGAGGGTAGTTGTTATCTAGAGGTTTACTCTTTGAGTATACATCAGAAATAAATCCCTGGTTCACTTCCTCCTCTTAGATATATTAGACCAACAGTTGTCTGTTAAAGTAATGGATGATGCAAAATGTACCCATAGTTGGCATGGTTTATCCATGAATGTGAAGAGCAAGAGGTTAAATTGTAATGGGAGTGGGATGGTCACGTGTTACCTATTGTGAAGTAGTGATTATTAGTATTCTATTCCAGACTTATTTTAAAAATAAATACAGTTTGGCTTTTGAGTGCACTGTGACAGTACACATTAACTGACATAGGTCTGTACAGACAGAGCTTCACAAAAAACTTTTTTATTTTATATGTATTTGGTAGATGGGGTAGAGCACTGATCCCCTTGTGCCATTTTGAAGCCCAGAACAAGATTACAGTCTTGGGTAGTACAAAAATCATAATCTGTAATACAGAGTGCAGATGTGAACAAATGTAATGGAAGAATTGAACAGCGTACGTCATTTAATTTTTATGTACAGCATTTGCAATCCTTTTTATAGTTCATGAAACCCAAAGGCTTTATTAAAGAAAGTAAGTGAATAATATCCAAAGGTCTTTAGTAAAAATAAGTAAATATAAAAGTTTAAGTGATTTAGTTGTAAAGCATTTTTTGATGTGGTAAATGTTCTTCGTGTTTCACTGTTGCTGTCATCACCTGTGGGGTTATCCCTATTGCGGTAGCCCTCGGCCTGCCTGAATACCAGAGTCAATGTTTTTCTGAGTCGGCTGCTGGTGCTGTCTGACGTCAGATCATCAGTGCTGTAAAGGAGGGCACCCGACGTCAGATCATCAGTGCTGTAAAGGAGGGCACCCAACGTCATTACATCAGTCTTTCTTGCCGGGGAGCCCGTAGTAGAAGCAGTTCACAAGTGTGCCGGTCGGTCACTACCAGAGTTTGAATTTCAGCTGAAAACGTCTAAAGACCAAGTACCCCATTGGAGATCCTTTTTTTCTTGCACTAACCGATGTCAGAAAAAGGTAACAATTGTCTCGCCTGTGGAAAGCAAATACCACATGGAGATTTCCATTCATACTTATTCACTTCTTTAGGCATAGACCACGATGTCCCCGTTGCCGGTTCTGTGCCCTCTTTAACACGAGAACCATTCGTCGTAGAGCTGTTATTGTAGCTGAAATGGCGTCTGTCAGCAACCAATCGGTAGACATTCCGAAAAAACATAAGGATAAAGATAGAGACAGACCACTCAAGGCTAAACCTTCTGATGACTCTACTGCGAAACCAGTCATCAGTTCTCCGGAATTCAGTGAGGCTCCTTCGCAGTCCATGATGCCCGTTTCGATGTCTTTGCAGGCCTCTACAGAGGCCCTTTCAGAGTCCAGTATGCCGCAGACATCATCTTCATCTTCCGAGCCTTTGGTTGTCTCTGCCTCAGTTGGGTGCGGAGCCTTAATGCAGGCACCGGCTTCTGAGGAGGTCTTTCGCACTATGGAATCTAGACAAAAAAAGTCTTCTCCCCCTACTACCGTTTCTCTCAGACCGATGGATACTTTTAGGCCTAGAGTCAAGGCTACCCCTAGGAAAGCTACCTCTAGCCACCATTTTACTCCTGCTCCACCACCCCAACTTCAGATGCTTAAAATGGCGGAGGATGTTATCACCCTTATCTGGGGTAGTCAGGCCACAACTTCTAAAAGGAAAAGAGACCTTTCTCCTGAAACACTGACAGAACAGGATTCTGAGGAGTCTGATTATTCCGTTTTTGAAGAGGAACAACTACCTCTGACTGCTATGAGGATTTAGATGCAGAGGAATCCTTTCATTCTGCCTCCCCACAAAAAGATCCTTCCTTTGGGGAAGC
Source organism: Protopterus annectens (assembly GCF_019279795.1). NCBI lineage: Eukaryota > Metazoa > Chordata > Ceratodontiformes > Protopteridae > Protopterus > Protopterus annectens. Next base: position 282,040,064 of record NC_056746.1, read on the forward strand.
CCTTCACACCTGCAGTTTCACTGGGAAACCCAAGACTTCCCTCAGTCTAAGAAAAGACTAAGAGAGTTTCTAGTGCTGTCCGAGCACAGATCCTAGGCCATCCCTCCTATCTTAAGAGGTGGTTGATAATGTCTTTCATGAATCCAGTTTAACTCCTGATGCCCTCCCACCTGGTCCCAGAAAACCTGACAGGTATTAGAGAGTACCGGATTTTCACAGACACCTGTACAGAAATCCTGCTGCAGACCTGGAGGTCATTACGCAGGGAACTAAAGGAGCTAAGGCTAGTTCTAAAAAGAACCCTATTTCTCCTGACCAGGATTTCAGAGCTCTGGACAGATGGGGTAAAAAAGGTATACACTTCTGCAACCTTAGCTATCAGAGCACTCAACTGTCAGTTCCACATGTTAAAATTTCAACACACTTTGGAACTATTAAAGCAGAAGATTTCAACCTTTCCTGACTGTGCCAATTTAAAAGAGCAGATTTACTGCACTCTACTTGTCAAGTGGCAAAACACTCTTTACACTGTGGATATGACGTCCTAGAAGCCGCAAGCAGGGCAGCAGTGTCAGGATCTGTCATTAGGAGACATGCATGGAACAACCTCTGCCTGATCACGTCAAATCTAAATTACTTGATGCACCTTTGGATAAGGACTGATTGTTTGGAGTAAAAGCAGAAGAGGTGCTTAAAAAGATGGAAGACAGAGCAAAATCTATGCAGACAGTAAAAGATTTCCTTCAGGTACAACCTCCTAGGTTCAGCAGAAGTTTTCCCTCTAAACACTGGTCTTTTCTTGCATCTAGCAGACAGGGGTAAGGTAAGCCCCACAGGGACAGACCACCCAGACTCCTATCCCAGGGTCAGCAGAGAACCAAACGGTGGACCACTTCCACTCCAAAGTTAGGGAGTTCTAAGCCACCCCTCTAAGGTAAAAATCCATCAAGGACTCCCTCTTCCCCTTTTGCACCAACTACCAAGAACCATTGGGTCTTAAACATCTTTTTTCAGGGATACAAATTTTGCTTCTACTAACTCCCAATTCTAAGAGGGTACCTTTACCTCAATGTCACTGAGCAAAGACAGTGGAACTTTTCCAAGCTCACTTATCCCTAGGGGTAGTGGAAGTGGTCCCCTCAGATCCATCAAGCAACGGCTCTTATTCCACACTAGCCCTTGCTCCTAGGATAATGGGCGCTTGGTGCCCCTCCCTGGCTCTACCCATTCAGAACACCTTCCGGGCAGTCACCAGATTCAGAATGTTAACTTGGCAGCAGTTGCTGCCTAGGCTGACCAAAAATGCATGGTTAGTTACCCTACTTCTACAACAGGCCTTAGCCCCGGCCATAGCCTTTGGCAGACAGAAAAACATGACAATTTACCCTTATCTGCACAATGCCTTATTCAGGCAGATGGCAAAGAATAGCTCCTCCAGGACCTCCTCTTTTTCAAAACCCTCCTAACCCCCTCAGGGTACACTATTACTAGAAGAAATCAGGACAAAACACCCTCCAGGAAGATCATTTTCTTGGGATTACTGCTGCACACAGCAGTCCAAATGGCCTTCTTATCCCCATAAAAGGAGAGATTCCTGCAACTTTTTCTCACCAGCTGGCTTCCAGACGTTGCCGCACGGTGAGGAAGCCCCTGTAAGCCTTGAGGTACATGGCATCTGACATCCATTTTCTGGCCATGCCTCATATGAGAAAGCATAAGTGGTACCTAAAGAAGCTGTGGAGTCCGCACTGTCTACCTCCAGGGGACCTCTCTACCACTGATCCCCTGTGTAGGAGATGAGTTTCTCTGATTGACAGGAGCCCCTGCCCAGAACTAGGGTCTTTCCTTCAACCTCTGCCTAACCGGGTAGACCACTACCACCGGTGCCTCAGACTTAGCTTGGGGTGCTCACCTAGAAGGCAGGTGCACCCAAGGTTTTTGGGATGCACACCACCTTTTTCACTTCTACCAGAAGAAAATGGTTGCAGTACAAAAGGCTCTGACATCCTTCAAACCCCATCTCAAACCAGGGGTTCTCCTAATTAAAACAGGCAACACTACAGTAATGGAGTACACCAACTAACAGGGAGGGACCCTATCTTGCCCTCTGTGTAGGCTAACCATGAACCTCGGGCTGGCAGCTTCTTCCATGGAACTACACATGATAGCCAAAACCCACATGGGATCGACCACATCCTGCCAGACCACTTAATCAGGAACTTCCTGGACCCCCTCGAGTGGCAGCTATACAGAAAAATCCTTTCACATATCACCCGGGAGTGGGGGTCTCAAGAGCTGGATCTTTTTGCTTCACATCCCAACCAGCAGTGGAAAAGATTCTATACCAGGGGGTATCTCCACCTAGTGTGGAAGGTGGATGCCTTCACCTCTCCCTGGAACACTCTGTTTGTGTCCTCATTCCCTCTTATCCCCAAGGTACTGGTCAAATTAAGGAAGGAGAGACAGAAGGCCATCCTCATTTACTCCAGATTGGCCCAGACAGTGTTGTTACCCCTTACTGAGCAGCCTGACCTTACAGCCTCCCAGCCAGCTTCCCCCTGATCTTAGACCTCTTTACTCTGCTGGGGGAATGCTGCACCCAGACTCTCAAACTATCAGCATGGCAACTACGCAAAAGGCAGACTAGGGGACCGTGTTAAGCAAACAGATCCTACACATTATCACAGAGGCCAGATGGCCCAGCACCAGAAAATCTTACGCAGGAAAATGGAAAAGATTCTGCTCCTGGAGCCAGTCCAAAGGGGAAAATACCTCACCATCTTACATCCTTCTTATCATGGACTACCTAGCAGAACTACTTAATACTGGCCTCTCCTTGTCCTCTATTCATATCCACACACCAGCCATTTCAGCTCACTTTGATACAGAACAGCTCCTGTTATCCCACCTTTTGATTAACCAATGCCTCAGAGGGACTTCTAATATCGGACCTCCCAAAAGGCCTCCCACTCAAGCCGGGGACCTGAATTATGTTTTGGGGAAAAACCAACTCTACCACCTTTCGAACCTGCTGCCTCAGCAGAACTTGGGTACCTCTCCCAAAAGACTGCTTTTCTCCTAGCTATAGCCCCAGCCAGAAGGGTTTCTTATCTTCAGGCACTGATGGCCATTGAGCTCTTCATATTCTTCCATGTAGACAGGGTCTTCCTCAGGACTAATCCGTCCTTTATAACCAGAGTGATATCTAATGTGACTATCTGCTAGGCCATACCTCTACCCCCCCTTCTTTCCTAACCCTCAAACAAGGGGGAAAGAATTCTGCACACACTAGACGTGCACAGACAGCTCAGATACTATCTGGACCATAACAGGATCCTTCAGGAAATCAGACCACCTCCTTGTCAGCTTTGCCGCAGGGGCAGAGGGGAAGCCCATTTCCAAACTGTCCTTTTGTCAGTGGATCTCACACTGTACCCATTTCTGCTATACTTTGCAGGGGAAACATTCCAGTAGGGCAGCCTACACTTCCTCAGCATTCCTCAGAGGAGTTCCCACCAGGGACATCTTGTAAACTGCCACCTGGACTGTTGTACATACCATTACCAAGCATCACCACCTACCTCTAGTCTCTACGGCAAGGGCAGGGTTTGCCTCTGCAGATGTTCTTCGTGTTTCACTGTTGCATTCATCACACTTGCATTATCTGCCTGCCGGTAGCCCTCAGTCGGCCCAAATACCAGAGACTTATTATTTTTGCGTCAGTTGCTGTCTCTCCAGGACTGACGTCAGGTCGTCAGGGGTATAAAAACAGGCAGCCGACATCATTACATCAGTCTTTCTTGCCGAGGAGCCCGAAACAGAAGCAGTTTGCATGAGTGCCGGTTGGCCGCTACCCGAGTTTTTGATTCTGAATTGAATCATGAAGTCTTCTAAAGCTAAGTACCCCGTTGGGAACCCCTTTTTCTTGCTCTAACCCAGGTCAGAAAAAGTTAACAATTATATCGCCTGTGGAAAGTAAATACCACACCGAGATTTCTAGTCTTGCTGCGTCACTTGTTTAGGCCCAGACCATGACGTTCCTCGCTGTCGGTTTTCTGCTTTGTTCAATGCCTGAACTATTCGTCTTCGGGCTCTTTTTGTAGCTAAATTCTTTCACTCTCAATCTCCGTATTCCAAAATGTCTTCGGTAAGCCATCCGACTACCGATCTTCCTAAAAAACGAAAGGATAAAGACAGAGACAGACTGCATAGGTCCAAGGCTGCCAATGACGGTACCGTTAAGCTAGTCGCCAGTCCACCGTTACTCAGTGAGGTGCTTTTGCAGCCCCTGATACCCACTTCTGCACTTCTACAGATTCGCAGGCTTCTACTGAGGCGCATTCGGAGTCCGGTACACTGCGAGATGCTTTTTCTACTATGGAACCTGCGGATGTCTCTACCTTGGATGGGTCTGGAGCCGCTATGCAGGCACCAGCTTCTGAGGGTGTTTTCAGGCCGTCTGATCTTCATATTAAACCAACAACTTCCTTTCAAACCAAAAATACCGAATTTCTCAGGCCTAAAGATCGCACTACGCCTAGGAAACAGACGACCAAAGTACATTCTAAGGCCCACATGCCACAAAAACAAATGATTAGAATGGCTGAGGACCTCATTACTTTAATTAGGAGAAGTCAGCCTTCCTCTCAAAAATACCCAGAACTGACTTTCCTTTTGATTCTTCTGATCAGGAATCTGATTACTTTGATCCTTCTGATTTCCAGGACATACCCTTATCTACCTATGAGGATTCTGATGCAGAGGATTCCATTCCCTCTGCTTCCCCACCAGAAGATTTTTCCTTTGGTGAAACCCTACACACCCTTAGAGAATATTTCCACTGAGTGAGCCAGGACTACTTCCAGTCCAGAAAGAGATTCAGGGAATTTTTAAGTTTGCCTCAGCACAGGCCTCTAGCTATCCCTCCTGTTCTGGAAATTGTAGATGATGTCTTCCTGGAATCCAGCCTTACCCTTGATACCTTGCCTCCAGCTCCAAAGAAACCTGACATGTACTATAGAGTGCCCGACTCCCACAAATTCCTTTTTAAGAATCCTACTGCAGATTCAGAGACCATTTCCCAAGGACCTAAAGGCATTAAGGCTACAACTGCCAAAAATCCTATCCCTTCGGACAGAGATTCCAGGGCATTAGATAGATGGGGAAAAAAGGTATACACCTCTGCTATGCTTGTCATTAGGGCTTTTAAATTGCCAGTTTCATATGTTAAGGTATCAGCAGCATATTATGGAGCTAATTAAACAAAAAATGTTATTGATTCCTGATTGTGCAGAACACAGATATTTACAAGAGTTAATGCATTCTGCTAACCAAGTTGGTAAATGTACTTTGCAATGTGGTTTTGATGCTTTAGAAGCATCTTGCAGGGCTGCTGTCACTGCATCTGTTCTTGGCTTAAGGAACAAAACTTGCCAGATCATGTCAAAGCAAAATTACTGGATTCACCATTAAATCAAGAGCGTCTATTTGGTAATAAAGCAGAAGTCGTCCTCAAAAGAATGAAGGAGGAAGCTAAATCTATGCAAACAGTTAAGGATTTCTGACAAGTACAGCCACCTAGATTCAGTAGGCATTGGCCTTCAAAAAACTGGTCTTTTCCAGTCCCTTCCAGGCCTTCTCAGTCCAAACCCAGGGGCAGTAGACCACCAAGACTTCAATCTCAGGCTATGCACAGATCCAAGCAATGGAGTGCTCCCACATCCAAAACAGGGAGTAGTAAGCCACCATCCTTTGGTAAAAATGCACAATGACTTATCCTTAACTCTTCCAAACCTTGCCCATGTACTTGCACCTTTAGGAGGAAAACTTGCACTGCATGCCAAAAATTGACAATACATTACCCAAGACAAATGGGTCTTAAACATTGTTTCCCAGGGATACAGAATCCAGTTCCACTCACTCCCATCCATAAGCGGATGGCCAGACCTCCCACCAAACCAATGGTCAGAGGCCCAAAAGCAAGTACTTTCTCTTCTCAGTATCAAGTCTAGTCAACCTGTCTCAGCAGAACACAGGGGACAGGGTTTTTACTCCAGACTGTTTCTAGTCCCCAGAAAAGAAAACTCTTGGCATCCTGTCCTGGATCTGTCTATTCTAAATACCTTTTTGGAGGTTCAAACATTCAAAATGTTAACTCTCCAACAGCTGCTTCCTATGCTAGCCAAGGACTCCTAGCTAGCAATCCTAGATTTAAAAGAAGCTTATATGCACATCCCCATAAGGGAATCTTACAGGAAATACCTAGGCTTCAGAGCAGGCTCTGTGCACTATCAGTTCTCTGCACTTCCCTTTGGCTTATCTACTGTGCCCAGGGTATTCACAAAGTGCCTAGCTCCGGCCATTGCATATTGCAGGCAGAGAGGAATTCAAATTTACCCATACTTGGACGATTGCCTGATTCAGGCGGACAGTCACAAATTGCTACTTCAGCACCTGGCATTTGTAAAGAGACTTCTCACTTCACTGGGGTACACCATCAACGAAAAGAAATCACAACTGTTACCCAGCCAACAGATTGCATTCCTGGGAGCAAGCTTGAACACAACTTCCCAGATGGCATTCTTCACTCCAGAGAAACAAATTTATTTGACAAACTATTTCAATCTACTGGCCACCAAATCCTGGCTATCTGCAAGAAAAATACTGGAAGCCCTAGGGTTCATGGCCTCTTGAATTCCCTTAATTCCATATGCAAGACTGCATATGAGGAAACTTCAGTGTTACCTAAAAAGTCTCTGGTGTCAACATTCTCAGGACCTGGAAACAATGATTCCTATCATTCCTTGCCTAAGGACAGAGTTCCTTTGGTGGGCAGATGCCTGCAACCACAACAAGGGACTCCCTTTCATTCTACCCCCTGCCGCCCAAACCTTAACAACAGATGCATCAGACTATGCATGGGGGGCTCACATGACAGGGCAGTGCATTCAGGGCAAATGGAACCCAAAGCAAATGCACCTGCATATCAATCAAAAAGAAATGTTAGCTGTGCAGAATGCTCTGACAGCCTTCAGGGGCCTTATTCTTCCAGGACAACTATTGGTAAAGACAGACAACACCACAGTTATGTGGTACATAAAACAAGCAGGGGAGAACCCTTTCCTACCCACACTGCAGACTAACCATGGCTCTGTGGAACACAGCCTTCAGCAACAGAGCACAATTACAAGCTCAATTCCTGCCAGGCAAACAAAATTCACTGGCAGATGACTTAAGCAGAAATCTCATGGATCCACACGAGTGGAAACTGGAGCCCAAAATATTCAAGCTTTTGAGGAACAGCTGGGGGACACCACAAGTGGACCTTTTTGCTTCCCCTCAAAACTATCAATTGAGCCATCACTTCAGTAAGAAGAGTGTCTGAATTGCAGGCCCTTATGGCAGTGGAACCCTTCATTATCTTCCATGCAGACAGGGTTTCCGTCAGGACTAACCCATCTTTTATGCCCAAGGTGGTGTCTAGTGTGGCCGTAAACCAGTTAATTAATTTGCCAACCTTTTTTCCTAATCCTCAGAATAAATGGGGAATGATCCTGCATTCCCCGGATGTGCACAGACAGTTTATGTTCTATCTGGACAGGACTAAGCCTCTCAGAAAGTCTGGCCAGCTGCTAGTCAGCTTTCCTGCAGGGGCAGAGGGCAAGGCCATTTCAAAGCAAACCATTTCTAAATGGATAGCACACTGCATCCATTTCTGCTACAAGCACCACAGGAAAACCTACCCCACAGGGGATCAGAACTCATTCCACTAGGGCTACATCTATCTCTACAACATTTCTCAGGGGAGTGCCTACCAGGGATATCCTAGAAGCTGTAACCTGGAGCTCTGTACACACTTTCACCAAGCACTACCACTTGCCTATATTTTCTAAATCCAGAGCTGGATTTGCCACAGCAGTCTTACAAGGCCTGATTGCCAGCCCTAATGCTTCATAACTACCTCACCCTTCCTTAGCTTTGGGAATCAACCCATTTAACTATCTGGAGATATACAGAGCTGAGTATATTTTTTTCTGGCACTTCAGAGTTGTGTACTGGTAATTGTTGTTTGACTAATTTTATATCATTGCTGGCTGACTTCAGAGTTGTGCACCGTTACTTTTGCTTCACTGTATAGTTTTTCAGATCTCTGCTGAAGGTGTCTCCCCCACCCCCTTATTTCTCTGCGTCTTAAGTTGGTATAACTGGTTTTACATTCTGTGTGTTATCTGGCTATCTCAAGGATTACTTGCATAAAATTAGACCCTCTTAGTAAAAGTCTGCATATCATTGCTGGAGCCTTCCTGTGTCTTGACAGAGTGCTCTTCAAACTATCTGGAGATGTACAAGAGCTGAGTATATTTTTCTGGCACTTAAGAATTTTTGCTTCACTGTATAGTTTTTCAGATCTCTGCTGAAGGTGTTGGTTTTTCCCTACCCATTCTTGTCTTGTTTAAATTTGGAGGCTTTTGCAGTTGCCCGCCCCCACTGTAGATTTGATGTGGGACACTCCCCCCAGTCCCATCCGTTTACCTCATTCTACCTAATAGACTCTTCCTGCACTTGTTTTTAGTCATTTTTAATTTAATTGCATTTTTAAACTGTTAGGTCTAACATTGCTACATACTCAAGTGTGCTAGCTGGTACTGCATTTGAATTGTTTTTACTGCTGTTTTAGCTGCTTTTCTGTATATATATATATATGTATATATATATATATATATATATATATATATATATATATATATATATATATATATATAATACCTTTCCTGTAGCTAGTGTAGTCCAGATTAAGATTTGCTGTATCCAGGACTGTATGTAAGCTTCTGAGCCCCCCCCCCCAAGCTTTCTGTGTTGGAGGGAAGCCTTCTAGCTTATCAGTGGGAGTGGTAAGCACTAGGTAACCTATCTACCACATAAGGAGTGGTTCTGGCCCAGAAATTGTAGTTATTGGCCGTTTGGGCAGTTTTTCCATCTCTCAACTTTCTGATTTAAAAGTCCGCATTTGCACTTGTTTCCCCCCTTTCCTGTAACTAGTTTAGTCCAGATACAAATTCTTAGTTTTAGCACTTGAATTTGCTTATTCGTGATCAGCACTTGTTCAGAACTTGTAAGCACTAAATAACCTACTAATTACTACAGCACTCAACCTTCCTCATTACCTAGAGGAAAACAGTTTTGGTACTTACTTTCCTCACTTGCCTGGAGAAAAACAGCTCTTGTACACACTTTCCTCACTTATCTAGAGGAAAAGGTCCAAAATGCTCGGTGCTGACAAGATCCAACCAATGGAAGACAGTCCAATACAGTCAAACAAGAAAAAACCTTCCGGATGGATACTGCTGTAGTATGAAAGTTCTTTATTAAAACCAACGAATAAAATCCCAAGACACAAAATATAAAAGTGTTAGCGCTTTCGGGTGTTACCCTTCATCAGACAAAGCACAGTCATTATGAGACATCATTTAAAGCATGCATAGACCAATCAGAGGTTAGTAAAAAACCCGCCTATTCCTCAAGGCGGGCTTCATAGGTATGACATCATTTAGGCCAGGCCATCTGTGAGCATTAAGTTCAATAATCCACCTAGACTCAATCAGTTCTGTCTGTTGTTTGATGTCCCCCCCTCTTTTATTCAATGTGACATTCACTAGGGCCCTAAAAGTGAAAGCATGTGTTGGAAACTCATGGACATGCCTGAAGAGGGCATTATATACATCGCCATTTCTTATGGCTGATAAATGCTGTAGCAGCCTCACTTTAAACATATTGTTCGTCTTGCCCACATAGAAACATGGGCAAGACCTGCACTCAGCCAAATATACTATATTCTTCGTCCTACAAGTTGCCCTGGCTTTCAGTTGTATATTCCTACCTGTAGTGTGATGCACAAAGGTCATGTCCCTGTTAATATGTGGGCAAGCTTTGCATGCTCCACATGGTGTGCTTCCAACTTGTTTGACGTAAACCCTATCCTGCATTGTGTGCTCCCTACAAAGAATATCCTTCAGATTTTTGTTTTTCCTATAGCCAAAAGTAGGATGGGAACCCACAACCTTCCTAACCTTATCATCACTGATAAGGATATTCCAATTTCTCTTCACTATGTCAGTAATATCCTTGATATTACTGCTATAAGTAAATGTCATTTTAAAGGGGTGTTCCTCTCTATAACCTGCCTTTTCTACTTGGGTGTGAGAATATAGCCATGGTTTGTAGTCTAGTGCCCTCTTCTCTTTACTATTTGAAATGGTCCTGTCAACCATCCCACCTTTATAGCCCCTATCTAATAGGAAGCTTTTTAACCTAATGGTTTCTCCTTCAAAATTTGAGTCATCTGTACAAATCCTTGAAATCCTGCTCACCTGCCCCTGTATGAGACTCGGGAAGGTATAGCGAGGATGCATGCTGTCATATGTTAGCAGCGTATTTCTCCAGCATTCTTTCCTGTGCAAGCCAGTGGTAAATCCTGTACTGGTTTGTGTTATCAATACATCAAGAAAATCTATTCGAACATGGGAGGCTACCTTGGTAAACCTAAATAAATGTGTGGTGGAATGGAGATATTCCACAAAACGGTCCATGGACGATACATCCCCTTCCCACAATATAAAAATATCGTCCACGTAACGTTTGTACAATTTGACATGAGACCACCAAAAGGGATGGTTATAGATGAACTGGTTCTCCCAATGAGAGAGCACAAGGTTGGCATAGGTATTAGCACAGGGTGTGCCCATGGCTACACCCTGTGCTTGTTGATACAGTTGCTCAGGACCCAGAAAAACATTATGGTCCAATACCAGACATAACATAGTTACAATCAAATCTATCTTAGATTGCTCAACCTGTCTCATCTTCAAAACTTCTCCTATGGCCTTAGTGCCATAGTCATTGTTGATGACAGTGAAAAGGCTGGCTACATCTAAGGTCACCATATCGTACCGCGATCGTCTTCAGTGAAGCAGAATCCCATTCTGTGGGTACCTCTGCAGGAGCTTTGACAGCCGATGGGGATCGTTTGGTTCAAAACGGCGTTTCGGAACTGAATCAGCCTCTTGTAGCGATTAATGCTTCTGCAACTGGTTCAGATAATGAGAGAGAGGGAAGGGAAATCGGAGACAATGCAGAACTAAGACTGGGGGCACACCCCAAGGGAGCTTATGCACAACAAAATTTTTTAAACAACTTACCTGTGCCAGTCAGGAAGAAAGGAGCATGGAAGCGCTCCTTGAGCGAGAGCAGAGATTCACAGAACAAGAAGAGGTTCCTGGACTGACTAATGTTGGTAACAATATTGTTTACAATATATCTAGTTATGCTTTGAACACACATGAACTTTATGTACTTAATAAGGGACTATCATTTGTTCCCAGCAAGGAAAGTGTTTACCATGAAGTAATAATGGATATTATGATGTTTTGCAGAACAGCAGCCTTACGCAACATGTTTGGATTTAATGATACTGATAGGGTGAGGTTGAGACAACCTAGTGTTTTTGTTCCTACTTTTACAGCTTCTATGAACCTTTTTATCAGAGCTTGTGAGAAAGATTTAATGGATTATTTTCAAGGTGGTTTTATGCACAGGTATTACAACTTGAACCCCGTACAAAAACAATCCCTACATGATTTAAGTAATAACCGTAGGATTACTATTAAGATGGCAGATAAAGGGGGGGCCATCGTAGTCATGGACACCAGTTTTTACCAAGACAAATTGAACTCTTTATTATCTGATAAGGGTGACTTACACACCAGTTAATCCACTGAATGTTAAATGTATTATAGGCAGAGTGCATTCAAGTTTGAAACAACTTTTGCAGAAGGAAGCCATCAGTGAGGATCTTTATAACTTCCTCAGAATAGAGGATGTAGTGACCCCTATTTTTAAGGGTCTACCCAAGATACACAAATCTATAGAGGATCCACCTATTAGACCCATTGTTTCTGGTAGGAAATGGGTGACCGAAAATGTTTCGATATGGCTTGAAACCACACTTCGACCCATTGTTGATGACACTAAGAATATTTTATCTGATACAGGGGGCTTTCTGAGGGCACTAGGGGAAGTACGGAAAGGAATGAATGAGGACCCATATCTTATGGTGACCTTAGATGTAGCCAGCCTTTTCACTGTCATCAACAATGACCATGGCACTAAGGCCATAGGAGAAGTTTTGAAGATGAGACAGGTTGAGCAATCTAAGATAGATTTGATTGTAACTATGTTATGTCTGGTATTGGACCATAATGTTTTTCTGGGTCCTGAGCAACTGTATCAACAAGCACAGGGTGTAGCCATGGGCACACCCTGTGCTAATACCTATGCCAACCTTGTGCTCTCTCATTGGGAGAACCAGTTCATCTATAACCATCCCTTTTGGTGGTCTCATGTCAAATTGTACAAACGTTACGTGGACGATATTTTTATTTTGTGGGAAGGGGATGTATCGTCCATGGATCGTTTTGTGGAATATCTCCATTCCACCACACATTTTTTTAGGTTTACCAAGGTAGCCTCCCATGTTCGAATAGATTTTCTTGATGTATTGATAACACAAACCAGTACAGGATTTACCACTGGCTTGCACAGGAAAGAATGCTGGAGAAATACGCTGCTAACATATGACAGCATGCATCCTCGCTATACCTTCCCGAGTCTCATACAGGGGCAGGTGAGCAGGATTTCAAGGATTTGTACAGATGACTCAAATTTTGAAGGAGAAACCATTAGGTTAAAAAGCTTCCTATTAGATAGGGGCTATAAAGGTGGGATGGTTGACAGGACCATTTCGAATAGTAAAGAGAAGAGGGCACTAGACTACAAACCATGGCTATATTCTCGCACCCAAGTAGAAAAGGCGGGTTATAGAGAGGAACACCCCTTTAAAATGACATTTACTTATAGCAGTAATATCAAGGATATTACTGACATAGTGAAGAGAAATTGGAATATCCTTATCAGTGATGATAAGGTTAGGAAGGTTGTGGGTTCCCATCCTACTTTTGGCTATAGGAAAAACAAAAATCTGAAGGATATTCTTTGTAGGGAGCACACAATGCAGGATAGGGTTTACGTCAAACAAGTTGGAAGCACACCATGTGGAGCATGCAAAGCTTGCCCACATATTAACAGGGACACGACCTTTGTGCATCACACTACAGGTAGGAATATACAACTGAAAGCCAGGGCAACTTGTAGGACGAAGAATATAGTATATTTGGCTGAGTGCAGGTCTTGCCCATGTTTCTATGTGGGCAAGACGAACAATATGTTTAAAGTGAGGCTGCTACAGCATTTATCAGCCATAAGAAATGGCGATGTATATAATGCCCTCTTCAGGCATGTCCATGAGTTTCCAACACATGCTTTCACTTTTAGGGCCCTAGTGAATGTCACATTGAATAAAAGAGGGGGGGGGGGCATCAAACAACAGACAGAACTGATTGAGTCTAGGTGGATTATTGAACTTAATGCTCACAGATGGCCTGGCCTAAATGATGTCATACCTATGAAGCCCGCCTTGAGGAATAGGCGGGTTTTTTACTAACCTCTGATTGGTCTATGCATGCTTTAAATGATGTCTCATAATGATTGTGCTTTGTCTGATGAAGGGTAACACCCGAAAGCGCTAACACTTTTATATTTTGTGTCTTGGGATTTTATTCGTTGGTTTTAATAAAGAACTTTCATACTACAGCAGTATCCATCCGGAAGGTTTTTTCTTGTTTATCTAGAGGAAAATAATTTTTTATTCAGGCATGTCCAAGGGTCATCTCCCAGTGTTCTCTCCTGTCTATCTGATGAATCTGGGCATTTTGGGGCAATGTAGAAATTGCCTCATGTACACAGACAACCCTCTCCTCCTACCACCCAACACTGCAACCTGTGAGAGATGCACTTATCTAGCCAAACTGGAGGTAAAGCTCTCTCCAATCAAGACTGAAATTGACAAGTCAAGAGGAGAAGATAAACACTTGCACCACACCACACTCATCACATAGTTTCAGTAAATCTACATCACCAAAATCCACACATAGAAACACAAAAACATTCGCGGAGGCTTTCAGTAATAATCTGCTCAAGCAACAGAGACCTCCAAAGCAGAAATGCAAGCAACCTCCACCCCCCAACAACCCAAATGACACATAGCCCTCAGACTCAGTGTGCCACTTAACCACAGCCAATAAGGCAAAACAACGTACCCAACACACTAGTCATAGGTGACTCTATAGTCAGGCACACTGATGTCCTACTCACCAGGCTAAACAAGGAGAAGGTTACTGTCAGCTGCCTGTCGGGTGCCAGGATCTGCCAGATAACCCACGCACTCAGGTCACTCCACAACAAGTACAAATATGACTCTGTCATTGTCCATGTTGGTGTGAACGACCTGAGACGTACCTCCCTGGACTACATGAAAAGAGATATGGAAGAGCTAGCCAATCTTGTAGCCCAGGCAGGTATGACCCTAGCCCTGAGTAGCATTCTGCCATCACCCAAAATGATGCCGCAGTACAAGGACAAAATGAATGACTTCAACAATTGGCTAAGCTTCTGGTGCCATTATAAAGGGATCCAGTATCTGTCTGCCTGGGATGACATGGTCGACAGACCACAATGCTTTGCCAGAGATGGCCTGCACCTGTCACCCCTGGGATTCCGGATACTGGCTAAGGTTCTTGCCGCCCCTATATTGCCTTTATTAGGCAAGGTTCAAATGACAAATTCACCACTGTAACAGGAACAGGCAAGCCAAAACTGAGGGTAATGCTACTCAATGCTAGAAGTCTAAATCTCAAAATGCACTCACTCGAGGCACTCCTTAAAATGGAGAACATCGATATCTGTGCAGTGACTGAGACCTGGTTCAAGGCTCCAGAGAGCACCCCTTCACTACCAGGCTATAACTCATACCACACTTTTCGGCCATGTAACCTGGACCTAGAACACCAATGGCAGAGGTGTGTCCATATTCATTAAGGATATCCACACCTCCAGGCTAGTTGCTCAGCATAATGCAGCAGAGGTTATCCAAGTACAACTAACTCTGGGCAAAACTGCAGTCCAAATTGTAGCTTGCTACAGATCGCCCACCATGCCCCAGGATTCCCACTCTTTTCTTGATGTACTGGAAAATATTAGGGTTTAACCAAACACCCTAATAATGGGCGATTTCAACTACCCCACCATTATCTGGGAAAACTACACATCTACCAACTCCTTAGCTCGCTTTCTGGAATTCTTAAACTCCAATGCCTTGGATCAACTTATCCACACCCCCACCAGGGGCAAAAATATCCTAGATCTAGTCATTATCAACATGACTTGACCGGTGTTCCACACCTGAAGTCAACGCCTCATTGGTCCGATCTGACCATAAGCTAATTACCCTAGACATCTACATCCTGCCTTCCACCCCACCCCCATTAAGGAAACCATGGTAAAAAATTCTCCAAAGCCAACTTCATGCTTCTTAAGACAGAAGTGGTGAACTTCATGACACCCATGCAGATGGACAATACAGTTACGACTACTGAATCCTACACAATTGCACTTTGTAAGCACTTACATGAGTGTATGGATCATGCTATCCCAAACAGAACCAAGATGCTATCCTCCATAAAAAGGAAGCCAATCTGGTGGTCCCCTGCCATAAACAAACTGTTCAACAGAAGGAAGAAACTGTTGCAAAAGAGTGTAAAATCCCATGAGTGGAGGAGCTCCCTGGTAAGCCTCAGTAAGAAGCTGCGCGATCCCTGATAAAATCCTCCAAAGCTAGTTGCGAAAACAAAATCGCCACTGATTCTAAAGACAACCACAAAGCATTCTATAGCTATGTCAAGAATCTCAGTGGCAGCACTCAGATCTGCTCTGAGTTACAGCACAATGGCACTAAATATACAGACCCAACTGATATTGCCAACATCCTGGCAGATAGGTTCACTGCTAACTTTATCCCCCTCTCACCCCCTAAACAGCCCATCTCTATACCGGAAGAATGCAAAGTTTCTGTAATCACGGCTGCACAGGTAAAAACCACACTCTCCAAAGCCAAGAACACAACATCCCAGGCTGCTTTCTACACGAACTACAGAACGAACTGGCACCCCACCTAAGTACCATGTTCAATCATAGCCTCACCTCAGGCTTTGTGCCTGCTGAATGGCACACAGCGACGGTTATCCCACTCCACAAGGGGGGAACCACCATGGACCCTGGGAACTACTGCCCCATTAGCCTGGTCTGCAAGGCCATGGAACGTATCATCATGGAACTTATAAACAAAGACATTGGTAATCTCCAAACTCTGGATCCTACCCAGTTTGGGTTTGTAAAGGGCAGATCATGTCTCCTAAACCTGATAGACGACTTTGAAGCAGTCACCAAAGCCGTAGACAAGGGTAAGGTGGTTCACACAGCCTATCTAGATCTTGCCAAGGCTTTTGGCACCATCCCCCACTCTGGAATTGTAGATACACTCACTAAACTAGGTATAAATCCCTATGTCACAAGATGGGTTGCCAAATGGTTCACTGACAGAACCCACACTGTGAAAGTAGCAGACTCAAAATCCAACTTAAGACCAGTGACAAGTGGAGTACCACAGGGTTCAGTCCTGGGTCCTCTCCTGTTTGGTATCTACTTCTCTGAAGTACAGGCTAACACAGAATGTCTTTGGCTAACGAAGTTCGCAGATGACTGCAAACTAGGAGCCATAATCGAAACTCCTAACGATGTGGACATCCTACAAAAGAGCCTCACTGAGACAGATGCCTGGTGTCAAATCCATGGCCTCAAGCTCAATGCCAAAAAGTTCATTGTCATCCCCTTTGGTAAAAACTCTGTACCCATGAACTACAACATAGGCGGTAATATACTTAACACCGAAAGTGTGATAAGAGATCTTGGGACACAGGTGGACAGTAGTCTCTCCTTTGATAATCACATCGCCACAGTAGTCCGGAAATCCTTCTACGTGGCACACCTCATCACAAAAGGTTTTTCATCCAGAAAAAAAGAGGTCATTGTTCCCCTCTACTCATCAGTCATTAGACCAATTATAGAGTACAACGCCCCTTTTGGTATGTACCTCACAAGACATCTACAACAACTGGAAAGGCCACAGCAATACCTCACAAAGAGGATTACCGGCCTCAAACAGATGCCCTACGCAGACCGTCTCAAAAAACTCCAGCTTTACTCCGTCGCATATCGCCTACTCAGAGGTGATCTCTGCCTAACATACAAAGCTGTGTCAAACCTTGTGCTGTTGGACATGCTCCACTTAAAGAAATCCCAATCCCTCCGAGCTACACACTCTAGGGA
Source organism: Protopterus annectens (assembly GCF_019279795.1). NCBI lineage: Eukaryota > Metazoa > Chordata > Ceratodontiformes > Protopteridae > Protopterus > Protopterus annectens. The sequence goes on from NC_056746.1 coordinate 282,057,398, forward strand.
CCTAAACCTTGTCACCACAATAAACAGAACATGCCGGAGGGATAGATTCCTGTCCCAGAGACTTCCCATACTCTGGAATAAACTACCTATCTATATCAAACAGCTCCTCATTAGCACTCTTCAAGAAAAATCTTGATGATTGGATGGGAAATAGGAAATTCACCCTGGGGATCACCTCTGTGGCTCTGCTTGACAGTGGCACAGGAAAATAATTTTCTTGGGTGGCAAAAACCAGGGTACCTTTTTGGCTGGGCTTGTATAGGCCCCAGGGCCGATAGCCTAGTACCTACCTATGAACCTATGAAATGTGATGACTGCAACAGTGAAACACGAAGAACATAGTACAATTGTGTACACTTACAATAATTGTAGATATTCGAGTGTATTCACTGTTGCCATCCTGGTTACCCTCCCTCCAAACCCCTGACTGCTCTTGATTGCTATCCTATATTTTTGTCTGGCATATCTTATATCATTGGTATTTGCTTTATGCTTGGGGTATTACATACCATGTAATTGCTTCCTATTTTGGGGGCACCTGACATCTGGGTCAAGTAAAACTGATGTAATGGCATCGGCTGCATGTTTTATACCCCTGACGACCTGACGTCATGGAAGACGCGACAGCATCCTAAGCAGAAATCCCAAGACTCTGGTATTCAGGTCGACTGAGGGCTACCTGCAGGCAGATAACCCAAATGTGATGACTGCAACAGTGAATACACTCGAACATCTACATTTATGGTAAGTGTACACAACTGTAATTTTCCCAGCATGTCTTATAGATAGATGTTGATGGTCAATGTTGTAGTACTTATTTTTGAGTTTTCCTGCCATACAGAAGCCTGCAACCATCTGTCAGCACCATCTTTAGCTCTTAATAGCTGTGCAGTCCGATCCACTTTGTGTGTTCAAAATGCTTGCAGTCCATCCATCCGTTTGTTTTCCGAGTGTCTCCGTCTTCCAGTTGGTTAAGTACCCTATTGGAGATAATAAATTATTGGATAAGTAACCTATTGGAAATATAAATTATTTATGTACATAATATTATTCAAAATATTTGAGAAATACATCCATGGACAGAATAATCATGGACTTTATCAACAAAGATATAGGAGACCTCCAGACACTCGACCCAACCCAGACTAGCTTCATTAAAGGGAGATCCTGGCTCTTGAAATTGGTGGACTTCTTTCAAACAATCACCAAAGCCCTGGCAAAGGGAAATCTATGCATACGACCTACCTGGACCTGGCCAAGGCCTTTGACACTGTTCCGCACTCTGGCATCATTGATAATCTCACCCAGCTGGAGATCAGCCCATATATTCTCAAGTGGGTTGCAAATTGGCGCACTGATAGAATGCACGCAGTCAAAATAGTTGACTTTACCTCCACTAACAGACCCATAACCAGTGGTATTCCACAGGAATCAGTGCTAGGGCCCGTTGTTTGGAATCTACTTCTCAGATGTACAGGCTAAAACAAAAGGCCTGTGGCTGACATAGTTTGCTGATGATTGCCAACTGGGTGCAGTCAAGTCCCCAAATGATGGTCCTGCAAGAGGGACTTAAACGACTGGTGCCAAAGACATCGGCTAAACCTCAATGCAAAAGAATGCATTATCATTCCCTTTGGCAAGGGCAACATCCCTGCAGATTACCACATTAATAACAACACCCTAAGCATGAAATCAGTAGTGAGAGATTTAGGCAAACAGGTTGACAACAACCTTTCATTTGACCACCACATCTTCACAGTGGTAAGAAAGGTGTATCTAGAACAAAGGAGGTTATAACCCCCCTGTACCCCTCACTCATCAGGCCAGTAGTAGAGTACAGTGCTATCTTTAGTATGTACCTTATCGGGCACCTAGAGAAGAAAATTCAGGGTCTTTAGCATATGCCATATGTTGACAGACTGAAATCACTGTCACTATACTTGTGTCGGTACTTACATATTATCACAACCAGGAGCGAAATGTGTCACAACTCTCTAAATAATGGCAATGTAGTAAAAACATGTTAACTGAGACCCATTTTTTACTGGTATGCAACATTTTAACTTGCTGAAATACAGAAAATAATATCAATTTAATATATGTGTTGTGTGAGTGTCACTTCACAAGTATCACTTAACAGGAAATATGGTCAAAATGCCTCTATTTATAGGTTGCGTTAATACTGGAAAGTGATTGTTTCCCTTCACAGGAACACAGCTTTTTTTTTTTTTTTTTTAAGATTGGCGGGCAAAATCTGTTTGGGGGGGACTCGTCCTTATTTTGAAGGTGTGTGGAAATTTCTGTGTGCATGGTGTGTGTATGCAAATGTGTAACAGTTGTAGTAAGGATATAGCTATCGAGAGTACGTTTCTCACCTGGCAGGTTTTCAGAGTGCGCAGCTGGTGACTTATCTGGGCGTCCTTTGCTACTGGATAATAAAACTGTCACAGCACATAACTAGAAGGAGAAACGCATTGTTTTTAGAAACAGGCCAAATTAGGAGGTAAAGTATATGGACTTTCTGCAAGTGCGAAAATCTATGGACAGTTACAGGTATATGTTGACATGCTCAACAAGCCACACTGCTTCGCTAGGGACGGCTTGCACCTGTCACCCCTGGGCTTTCGGATATTGGCAAAGGCTCTTGCCACCCCCATAGTGCCTTTTTTAGGCAAGGCTCAAAAGACAAACTCACCTCCATAGGTATCACAAGGGATAAGAAACTAAGAGTAATGCTACTCAATGCCAGAAGTCTAAACCTCAAGATGCATGCACTCGAAACTCTCCTTAGCATGGAGAACATCGATATCTGTGCAGTAACAGAAACCTGGTTCAAGGCTCCCGAGAGCACCCCAGCACTACCAGGATGTCCTTCAAGGATGCATCTGCAGTCCTAACAAATGGGTTGTCCTGTCGCCTTGGTTGAGGAATGGAGTCTTCTGCATCAGAGTCCTCATAAGGAGAATAAGGGCCCTCTGGAGGGTTTGTATTTTCTGAATCATCAGAGGAGTAATCTGAAGAGACTGGCTCAGGGGGCTCTGCTCTAGGCCTCTTCTCTGGAGGTGGGTGAGAGGCCCTGTCAGGGTGAGGTTGGGATCCCCGGATCAAAGAAATGAGATCCTCTGCTAGACTTAGCATTTGAGTACTAGAGCTAGGCCTGTGAGAGGGTGTCTTAGCAGGCACAGTCTTGGTAGATTTTGCTGCTTTAGCCCTGGCAAAAGCCTTAATCGACATGGATGCAGGGGGCCTAGCAGCTCCACGTGCAGGAGTAGATATATCTAAAGGAATAGTATCAGATAAATCCTGTGAACCAGCAAGAGCAGGTGGGATTTCAGTTGCAGTTTCAGCCATGCTGGATGAGGCCTCGGTAGGAGGCAAGCTTTCGGCCGAAGGAAGAACCGTGGACTCGGTTTCAGCCGAAACCGAGACACTCGCGGTTGACTTAACGAAACCGCGGACCGCGAGTGTCGGTCCTTTTCCTTGCGCTTTTTAGTTAATTGCGAAGTCGGAGTTTCCGATGGCATATTGTAAGCAAAGCGGGCGAAAAACTCCTCAGCAAATTCCGACCGACGTCTAAGCGTCCATCGGTTGAAAGAAGCACAGGCTAGACAAGTTGCTACGTCGTGGTCTGGGCCTAAACAAGGTAGGCAGTAAGAGTGGAAATCTTTATGAGGTATTTGTTTCCCACAAGTTAAACAGTTATTCACTTTTTCTGACATCGGGTGAGGCAAGAAAGAGTCCCCAACGGGGTACTTAGCTTTTTAGAAGTCTTCGGTAGTAGTAATCTCTGGTTCTGACCGACCGGCACTTGCGAACAGCTTCTGCTTGAGCCGCGGCAAGAAAGACTGAGGAAAATGGCGTCGGCTGATACCTTTATACCCGAAGAACTGCAGCTATGACGTCGGGTGAAGTGCGACATCAGCCGAGGCCAGATCCAGACTTTGGAATCCGGCCGACCGAAGGGCTGCCTGGCAACAGGACAACCCATTTGTTAGGACTGCAGATGCATACCTCTCGGACATCTACATTTATGGTAGGTACAAAACTGTACTTTATACCTCATACCATGTTTTTCGGCCCCAAAACTTGGACCGAACCACAAAAGGAGGGGGAGTATCAATATTCGTCAAAGATACCCACACCTCCAGGTTGGTGGCACAGCACGAAGCATCAGAGACTATCCATGTGCAACTAACAGTGGGTAAAACTGCCTTCCAGTTTACAGCCTGCTACAGACCACCCTCCCAAGCCCAGGAAACCCACTCGGCCTTCCTGAGAGCACTGGAAAATATGAAGGTCTCTCCAAACACCATTATATTGGGTGACTTCAACTACCCTAACATAGACTGGGAGCATTACTCTAGCTCCAACACCCTAGCCCAAAGTTTCCTAGAATTTATAAACTCAAATGCTATGGAACAACTTGTTGCCACTTCCACAAGAGGGGAAAACGTACTGGACCTGATCATCACCAACATGGAGACTCTATGCTCCAGACCAGAAGTGTATCCATCACTGGTAAGATCAAACCATAAACTAATCTCACTAGATATTCACATCCCGACCCCAGCCCCTGCCCAGAAAACCACAGTGAAAAACTTCTCTAAAGCAAATTTCACACTCCTCAAAACTGAGGTGGAATCCTTCAAAGCCCCCAGGCCTGTGGAAAATACGGCCCAGACCGCAGAATCCTTTGTAAACGCATTCTATGAACACCTTCAGGAATGCATGGATCATGCAATCCCAAATAAAACCAAGACCCAATCCTCCAAAGTTAGGCGTCCTGTCTGGTGGACCCCAGCTATAAACAAACTATACAATAGAAGGAGGAAGCTACTACATGATAGAGCAAAATCCCAAAAAGGGAAGGCATCTCTGATCAGTATTAGCAAAAAACTACGGGTACTCATAAAATCGTCTGAGGCCAGCTTCGAGAGAAAAATTACACAGGACACTAAGGATAATCACAAGGCTTTCTTTAGTTATGTTAGGAACCTGGAAGGGAATTCCCAGATATGCTCAGAATTAGTCCAAAATGACAAAAAATACACTGAACCCACAGACATTGCCAACATCCTAGCTGACAGGTTCAGTGCATACTCCCCCCCCCCTTCCCAACCAAAAGGGCAAATATCGATCCCAGTAGAGTGCTGTCCCCCTGACATCTCAGATGCTCAGGTAAGAGCCGCCCTCTCCAAAGCAAAAAACACAGCATCAATGGGACCAGACGGTGTCCTGGGCTGCGTCCTACATGAACTCCAAGAAGAACTAAACCCAAACATAAAACTACTGTTCAGTCTCAGCCTTACTACAGGATATGTACCCAAAGAGTGGCGTACAGCAACAGTGGTCCCTCTCCACAAAGGTGGTGCCTCAACGGATCCTGGAAACTAACGCCCCATAAGCTTGACTAGCTTGGTCTGCAAAGCTATGGAAAGGATCATCATGGACCTCATAAATAAAGATATTGGGGACCTACAGACACTGGATCCTACCCAGTTCGGCTTTGTTAAGGGCAGATCCTGCCTCTTAAACCTGGTCGATTTCTTTGAAACAGTCACCAAGGCCATTGTTGAGGGAAGGTGGTCCACACAGCCTACCTGGACCTTGCAAAAGACTTTGATACAATACCCCACTCAGGCATTATAGATAAGCTCACCAGCTTAAATATAAACCCCTATGTCACTAGATGGGTTGCAAACTGGCTCAAGGACAGAACCCCACATGGTTAGAATTGCTGGAGCCATGTCAGACTCCAAACCAGTTACAAGTGGCATCCCACAAGGCTCAGTCCTGGGACCTCTCTTGTTCGGTATATATTTCTCAGAGGTACAGGCTAACACGGAAGGACTGTGGCTGACCAAGTTCACAGATAACTGCAAACTGGGAGCCATAATAGACTCTCCTTCCGACACAAGCATCCTACAAAAGGGCCTCATAGAAACAGACAACTGGTGCCAGAGCCATGGCCTCAAGCTAAACGCCAAAAAGTGTATAGTCATCCCCTTTGGCAAAAACAAAGTGCCCACAAATTACCACATAGGTGGTAATCCATTAAGTACGGAAGAAGTAATTAGGGACCTGGGGACCCAAGTTGATAGCAATCTCTCATTTGACAACCACGTGACCAAAGTGGTTAGGAAAACATTTTATATAGCCCACCTAATCATGAAGGGATTCACATCTAGATCAGGGAAGGTCATCGTGCCTCTTTACTCATCCCTCATCAGGCCCATAATTGAGTACAATGCCCCTTTTGGGATGTACCTTACCAGACACCTGCAGCAGCTGGAAAGTCCCCCAAAAGCACCTCACCAAGAGGATCAAAGGGCTCAAACAGATGCCATATGCTGCCTGGTTAAAGAAACTCCAGCTCTACTCAGTGGCATACCGCCTGCTCAGAGGCGATCTGTGCCTGACGTATAAAGCCATGTCCAACCCGGAATTAATGGACATGCTGCACCTCAGAAAATCCAAATCCCATCGAGCTACACGCTCGAGAGACTTGCACCTCAGCACTGAAATAAATAGGACATGCTGGAGGGACAGATTCATAACCCAGAGGCTCCCTTCACTCTGGAATAAAATCCCAGTCTAGGTTAGGCAGAGTCCCTCATTGACTCTCTTCAAGAGGAATCTTGTTGAGTGGATGGGAGAGTAGGTTTACCCCGGGTATCACTTCTGTGTCACTGTTAGACATTTAAAATGGGTGGCGAAAGCCAAACACACTCTGGCTAGGCTTATAAATGCCCTAGGGCAGATAGCCTAGTATGAACCTATGTTCATTGCCATAATTACTTATGTACATAGCGGCAGTTGCAATGTTACAAGGAACACGATCTCTATGACATACTTTACAAATTTTTATTACAACAAACAAAAAGAGATCTGTATCGTTTTATTGGACCGCCACACACCAGGAATCACACGGCTAACCTTTGTTGCTCAATGATTGTGGGCAAAGATAATGGTTGGGGTGGCAAAGAGCCAAAGCCAGGGGAATGTTGTACATTTTACTTGAATTCAGTTAATAAAATGTTTCCTATATGTTATATGCCTTAAACTAAACTGAAAATGCATTGAAGTTTTTTCATAAAGCGGCTTTCATGATCTGGTTGCGTTAATACGTAAGTACCCTTGTGTCTTACAGACTACTCAGAGGCAACCTCTTCCTTGCATATAAAGCCATCTCAAATCCTGCTCTAATGGAAATGCTGCGCATTCTTAAATTAAATGGTATAAGATGCACTCGCTCTGGGGAACTTAACCTAGAATGTGACATCAGTAGGACTTGCTGGAGAGACAGATACATCTTATAGAAGTTACCTGTCCTCTGGAACAAACTTCCAATTCAGGTGAAGCAGGGCCCCTCGCTGACCCTATTTAAGTGTAATTTGGATGATTGGTTGGGAAACTGCAAATTCACCCTGGGAATTTCACCTGTGTCCTTCTTGGGCAGGGGCAGTAGTTGTTGGCTTAGTTCTGCTTAATACATTGATATTATGATCTTACATGCAGCTGATGCAGTACCTAACCGCAAATAACTTACTTTCAGTAACACAACATGGCTTTAGGTGTCAGCGCAGCGCCGCTACTGCACTGTTACATTTTTTCCAGTATGATAAACCAACATAGAAACAATGTGCTTGTATCCACCATGTTCTTAGACTTGTCATTCGACCTCCTCAGCAGGACTTTCACAGTACTCCGTGTTGTGGTTTCTTAGTCACCTACCTGGAAGGCAACAAGCTGTTAAATGGCAATAAACATATACTCATCCTTTCAATCAGTTACTACAGGTATCCCTCAGGGCTCTATCCTGAATCCTCTCCTATTATATTTTTTAATGACTTCCACTTCTCCACTCACCATGCTATTTTAGTTCAGTATGCAGATGACCCAACGTTAATATGTGCGGCCTCAACAATTAACAAGTTCCAAGACATTACCCAAAAATCTTTCTCCTCTGTAGAAACCTGACTGAAGGAATCAAACCTCCTACTCAACCCCAAGAAAACTAAGTTAATGCTTATTTACCTCAAAATGTTGCCAACATCAAAGCAATCTTTTACCATAAAGTCAGCAAGTAATATAATTGAAACTGTAACTCAGAGTAAACTTTTAGGCATATTAATATATGATAATCTCAGTTATGACCAGCATATACTGCATACCATTAAATCTACACATCAGAAACTAGGCTCCCTTTATAATATCAATGGATTCCTTACATATACTGCAAGAAAAACTCTAGCCACCACTTTCTTATTGCTGCTCCTATCCTAACAGTACGCAAAGAAACTTGCCTCCTGCTACATACAGTAACATAGTTATATTTGCCACCAATCTCCCTTGTAAGACTGACCATTGTCATAGCTTAAAGCAGTTAAACTGGCTCAAATTACACAGCTACATAATATATTCATAATTGACTACAGCACACAAACTCATTCATCATTCAGAAAAATGCTCTGCACTACAAAACTTTTTACTGCCCTGCTGTCCAGCAAGGGAGGTCCACTCCAGTAACAAATTTTTATTACATACAAATAAGTCAAATAATGTTGCAGGAGACTTGCTGTACTCCCAGTATGTTGCTAAACTCTGGAATTTTATCCCCACACAAATAAAACTCTCTGACAAACTCGGTAGTTTTAATCCACTGCTTTAACAACATCTTAACCATTTCTGGTCCTGCACATGCTCATTTCAAGGTTAAGACTGTATTGACTGTACGAAACTGCTGTTAAACAGAATATTCTTAACCTCTCTCTAAAATGACAAAACAATTTCTATACATAACTGCTGCCTGTACAATCCACTAAGTTGCATGTGGGCGTTCAGTAATTTCTACTTTTTTTTAAATTTTAGAATGTATAAATACAACTGCTGTTTGTTTATAAATGTAAATAGAGAAGTAATTACTGTGGGTTTAACTGAAACTTAGTATAATGCGATGCAATCAAATGGAGTTTTTCTCCCCAGGCCACCACTGAAAATGGGTATTACCCATCTGGGCTTTCCTGGTAAACAAAGACAAATAAATAATGTTTCTTTTTCTTTAATAATTTAATGTTTAAAAAGGTCAACAGTTACTTGAAGTGTGGGAAGCAAATCCTGCATAAAGATTTTCACTTGTTTTGTCCGTTCTGCTTGGGACTTCAGCACAGCATCTCTAGTTGTCCCAAGTATCCTAAATTCCATGCAGAAATCCTCAAATTTAAGGCTGTGGTATTAGCTGCACATATGGAGTCCTCAGCTTTGCTTCCCCTGTGGTGTCGCAAACCACTTCTACTACCAGGTTTTCAGAAACACCCAATTCTCCTTTCGTCATTCCAAAGAAATAGAGAGACAAAAAATAGTCAAGGGCTGACATTTTCGTTAAAGCTTTGGCTCTAGTCCCTAAACTGACTGATGACCCAGGTGAGGACCTTTGCATTCCCCCTGACCCTGTGACTCCTATGCTTAAACCCTCTGGCAGTAACCATGGTCTCCAGTCTGCCTACCACTTTTACCATGACACAGACATTCGGTTGTGAGGTCGCTGAGCAGGCCTCAGCTTCCAACATTCAGGTTATGGGTCTCGAGGGAGGCACCCTATCTACCTCTGCTACCGAAATGTTACCCAGAGTTGTGGTCTGACAACTGCAACCTTAGGTTATCCCTGCTAAACAGATACCTAAAGTGAAGCAAACCATTTCATTTTCCTAGCCTCTGCCCTCAGCCACTTCTTCTCAGGCCAAAGCCCTCCCACTCTTCTGCTCCTAAAGCTTCCCCATCTAAAAGAAGCAGGGAGACAGCCTTTCAGGAAGATTCAGGTTCCTCAAGCTCAGAAGATGAGGAGCTGTGCTATTCTGGGCACCTTCTGTCACAGACTTTTCCACGGTCAGACTCAGATGACACCCTCTCTTCTTCCACCCCACCAGAAGACCTTTCGTTTCAGTTAGGAAAGTCCATCACACCCACTGACATGCATGGCGAAGAGCTCTGAACTTTGATAGCATGCCGGAGATAGGATAGCAGAGCATTACAGTACTGCCCATGTCCCATTAAGGCAATGTGCTCTACAAACATCTGCTGTTGTAGGTAAGTAGGACTTATGCAACTCTACTTTTATTGTTGACTGGGGTAGAGCACAGATCCTACGGAACTATTTTCAGGATCAGCCTAGGGATATTATAAAATTACCAAACTGATCAAAACTAACACATAACAGGCACACAGTATGATGACATTATCAAACAGAATATGCATTTTTAAACCATTTTATTTACACACACAGCAGTCGTGACAAAATATGACAAGGCTATAACACCCAGAGAGAATTCAGCAAAACCTTTCCTTCCCATTCCATGCTTAACTTGCACCCCCCTTATAAGGGTAGAGAGGTTGTTCCAATAAATTCAGCAGAGAGAGGCCATTAAACACAGGGATATAGACTGCATTTTCAAAAAAGCTAGGATTCCCAGGCATTCCTCCTGTTCCCAAGGACAAAATAACAATTCATTCCCCTCTCCCTTTCTAAAAGATTTGTTATCCTAGTGAGTCAGAGAGAGTATAGCAGAACTCAACAGAGATGGAAGATTTTATTCCAGACTTTTTCCATTTCCGTGAGGAGAAGAGATTAGATGCCGGTTTTGCACCCCCCCCCCTTTTTTTTTTGCTTCATATTTCCATCAAAAAAGAGCATTCATGGTGGATAATTGAAGTTTATCACAGCATGGTAATACCATTTAAGCTAGCCATAGAATTTTAGAATCTCTTGCGACGTACTTCATGGGTTCATCTTGGAGAGTCAGTGTGAGAAGTATGTGTGGATCCAGTGGGTTTGGGATTGGAACTTCAAGTGGAGTCGCATTTAACATAAAGGGACTCATCACAGTGATTCTAGCCATTAAGGCATTCTTGGCCATTTGGCAGTAGAGAATCGTGCACATCCAAACAACACAGCTGTGATGTAGTGCATCAGCTAAGAGGGAAGTATTCACTGGAACTTTCTGTGTAGGCTGGTGGTGCAGGTATGGGAGCTGACCCAGGAGTCAGGATTGCCCTTCAGGGTAGCTTGCATTCCATCCCAGGCTAAATGCATTGTTAGAGCTGTTGAGGAGAACAAAAGTGAATCCCCAGCAGTGGATGTTACACAGGAACATATTTCTAGACATAGTTCACAAGTAAGGTTTGCTTCTGAATGACTAAGCAGCAAGATACTAACAGAGAGGTTCTGGGAAACAGATTTTTTTTCTTCATAAACTGGATAGTTCTGTTTCTATAAGCTTTTCCTCCAGCACCCTAGATTAACCAGGATGTTACAGAAGACAAAGGAGAACAAGTCAGAAATGTTGTTCCATTTAGTCTGAGGCAATGTTGGGTCTCCATTTTGCTGAAAACTACTGCTGCTGTTGCCCCAGCATGTGGATTTCTTATCTCAGAGTAAGGGATCCCTAATCTACCCCATCTTGAGAACACTATGGCTGACACTGACAGTGTGGATTTATCATTTATCCATTTTGATGCATGTTTTCTGAGGATATGTTGTTTGTCTTGAGGGAGGTCAGAAAATCTAATGCAAGAAATTTTTATCTAGCCAAGCGGGAAAAGCTCATGTGGTACCTTAGTAGAGACCAGGTTTCTAAAATCCACCCAGCTGTCGCTGTTTCTCACATGTCAAACCTTTGTAAAACAGAGCCACTACATGCCTCACTTAAGGTACATTTCAGGCATCACAGCGTGTGTGCACTGGACCCACTGCTCCATTTACAGCTTTTAGTTATGCAGCTCCTTAAAGAGGTATTAAGTCTGAGACCACCAAAATGGAGGTGGCTGCACCATGGTGCCTAAAGCATCCCTTGGAAAAGTTCACATTGCCTCCTTAAAGGCTAGCTGCTTCCTGCTTCTTCAAAGCTTTGTCTGGGAAAACTGCATTTCTTATAGCTGCTATTCTCTGCTAGAATTTCAGAGCTACAGCCCCTCGTGTTTAGAGAACCTTTTCTAATCTTTCACGAGGACAGAGTCACCCTAAGGACTAACCCTTCTTACATGCCCAATGTGGTGACCAAGTTGTCCCGGCATCAGGTTGTTCACATCCATGAATTTTTCCATTGCTGTAAAGTAGAGAAGAATTATAACCTGGCCAATGCTACCAGGGCAAGGGTCAGTTTTGCTTCGGCTATTCTGCTGCCTCTTCCCAAGGTCAGCCATGGTCTTTGTAAGCTGTTTGTGTCATCTCAGGAGCCAGTACTATAGCAGTGAATGTTATGATGAACATGATGCAGTTGTGTTAGGAACTTAGCATAGTTGTAGATGGTCAAATATGTTTGAAGTAACCCATTCCCTCGTGTCATTGCCTCTTTTTTGTAGGTGCAGGTGGGTTGGAATGGGTACTCAAATCACTTTTCCCTCCTTCACTGTTTACCCCCTGCCCTTTCCTCTTAGGCACCTCCCAGGGTTTAGTAGCAGCTTGGAGAGGAGGTTTTGGTGGTACTCTGATTGGCCGCCATATCCCTGGGGACTTTTTCATCTTTTTCCTCCAGAATGAGTTGTGCTGTCTCCCTCCCTCCCCATTCCCCTTCCCTTTATCCTAGATTCCTGTAGCCAGAGTGAGGAAGATTAGAAGATGATACCAGCAAGTTACTACCAGTGTCCAACTTCTGAGTCAGGAGGAGTTTCTTAGGCCAAGGGGGGAAAGGGTGAAGAGCTCTGGAAGTTTGGTTGGATGTCTGGCTTTTTCAGGTAGAAATAACAAGGGTCAGTACTGCAACAGTGGATATAGTCAAACATCTACTTTTATAATAAGATGCTTACTGTGTTATTCACTGTTGCAGTCATGATATCTGAGACGTCTGCCTTCAGGTAACCTGACAGCTGGCCCGACTTCCAGAGCTCTACCTTCCCCTTCCTGACTTCAGCCGTCTCCCTCTCTGTCTGTGTCAGGATGTTAGTGGTAGGAGGTATGTCAGCTGATGCCATCGTCTGATCTTACTTGCCACATTTCGGCAGTGATGGGAGTAATCTATTACAATAAGTCATATATTACAATTTCTAGTAACTAGTAATATAACTAGTTACTTTTTCAAAATAGTAACTAGTAATAGTAATATATTACTTTTTTTGTAACTAGTAACTTAAATGTGAGTTACTTTTCAGTTACTTTTGCTTAAACCAGTGGGTGTTCTTCGTGTTTCACTGTTGCAATTATCACATTTGGGTAATCTGCTGGCAGGTTGCCCTCAGTCGGCCTGAATAACAAAGTCTTGGGTCCTGCGTCAGTTGCTGTCTCTTCTTCCATGATGTCAGGTTGGCAGGGGTATAAAACATGCAGCCAACGCCATTTTATTCAGTCTGTCTTGCCGCGCAGTGCGCAAAGCAGAAGCAGTTCGCAAGTGCCGGTCGGCCGACTCCTGAAATTTTTGTATTCGAGTTTCAGAACCAAAGTCTTCAAACTAAAGCTAAGTACCCCTTTGGGGAAACTTTTTCTTGCTCTTTACCGATGTCAGTAAATTTAATAATTGCATTACTTGTGGGAAGCAAATACCTCATAAGAATTTTCATTTGTACTGTATTCCTTGCCTAGGCCCAGATCACAATGTGCCTTGCTGTCGGTTTTGTGCTAGATTTAACCAACGCACTATTAAGCATCAGTATATTTTTGCTTCTAAATATTTTGGTACAAAATTTAATTATCCTGAAATGTCGTTGGTTAGCTAGCAGACCACCAGAGTTCATAAAAAACGCAAAGGAAAAGAAAGAGACAAACCGTTGAGGTCCAAAACCGACGACGAAGCTTCTCTTAAGCCAGTTGCCGGTTCACCAGTACTCAATGAGGCGTTTTCGCAGCCCCTGATACCCGCTACTTTTGAGTCGCAGGCCTCTACCGAGACCCATTTGGAGTCCAGTATGCCGCGAGATTCTCAGAATATTGAACCCGCGGATGTCTCTCCCTTGCATGGGTCCAGAGTCGCTGAGCAGGCACCGGCTTCTGAGGTTGTTTTCAGGCCTCAACATTTTTATATTAAACCGATGCCAGAAACAAAAACTTCTTCAATGTCTAAAAAAACTGATGCATGAGCCACGTGCTCAGGTCCCTATGCCTAAAAAACAGATGATCAAAATGGCTGAGGATTTAATTACCTTGATCAGGGGTTCCCACCCCCCCCCCGCTAAGAGGCCTAGGCAAGGCACTGATTATGAATCTTCAGATCAGGTTTCCATTTCTTCTGATTCCTCTTCTGATTAGGAAATTTTATTCCACCCTATGAGGATTCTGATGCAGAGGAATCCATCCCATCTACATCTCCTCCTGAGGATTACTCTTTTGGAGAGACTTTGCATACCGTAAGGGAACATTTGCACTGGGAGAGTCAGGACTTCTCTGAATCAAAAAAGCGACTTAGGGATTTCCTTCTTCTTCCTCAGCATAAGCCTTTGGCAATACCTCCTGTATTAGTCATTGTTGATGATGTGTTTTCAGAATCAAGCATGGCTCCTGATTCCCTGCCTCCAGCTCCTAGTAAGCCAGACAGATATTACAGGGTTCCTGACTCCCACAAATTTCTATTCAAAAATCCTGCTGCTGATTCTGAGACTATTTTTCAGGGTCCCAAGGGTATAAAGGCCTCTACAGCCAAAAATCCTACCCCCTCTGATAGAGATTCCAGGGCGCTGGATAGATGGGGAAAGAAGGTTTATATGTCTGCAACCTTGGCAATCAGGGCCTTAAACTGCCAGTTTCATACGCTTAAATATCAACAGCATGTTATGGGCTTACTGAAACAGAAAATTATGTTGATTTCAGATTGTGTGGAAAATAGAGTTACAGGAATTATTGCTTTCAGCAGAATAGGTTGGAAAGCATACTTTGCAATGTGGTTTTGATTCCTTGGAGGCCTCTTGTAGGGCCGTCGTTACTGGATCTGTGATTAGAAGGCATGCCTGGCTCAAGGAGGAAAATCTGCCTGATCATGTTAAAGCTAAATTGTTGGATGCCCCTTTGCAGCATAATACTCTGTTTGGTAATAAGGCAGAAGAGGTTTTAAAGAAAATGGAAGACAAAGCTAAATTTATGCAAACTGTAAAAGATTTCTTGCAAGTGCAGCCACCCAGGTTCAGTAGACACTGGCCTACTAAAAATTGGTCCTTTCCTGTGTCCAACAGAGCCACTCAAGGCAAATTCAGCCACTCAGAAGGCTCCCAGATACCAATCACAGGGTTCTTACAGGTCAAAGCAATGGGGTTCCTCCACCTCCAAATCTGGAGGAAACAAAGCACAACCCTACACTAAGCAGTCTCAATGACTTTCCTCTGCCATCACCAAGCACTTATTTTTTGGCAGCCCCATTGGGGGAAAAACTAGCACTTCATGCTCAAAATTGGCAGTTAATTACCCAGGACAAGTAGGTATTAAACATAGTATCCCAGGGGTACAGATTTCATTTCCATACTTTGCCAATTCCAAACGGTTGGCGGGATCTGCCAGAAAACCAGTGGGCAGAGGCCCAGAAACAAATCATGTTTTTCATGGATACGGGGGCTATTCAACCCGTACCAGAAAGGAAAAAGGACAAGGTTTTTATTCAAGACTTTTCCTGGTACCCAGAAAAGACAATTCATGGTGTCCAATACTGGACTTATCGATTTTGAACGTGTTTCTGGACATTCCAAAATTCAAGATGCTGACTTTACAACAGCTACTGCCTATGCTAGGCAGGAATGCTTGGTTAGTAACTCTAGACTTAAAAGAGGCATACCTGCATATCCCAATAAAGGAATCATGCAGAAGATACCTCCGCTTCAAAGCAGGTTTTTTGCATTAGCAATTCTCTGCACTGCCCTTTGGCTTATCTACTGCACCCAGGGTCTTTACAAAGTGCCTGGCACCAGTAATTGCATTCTGCAGACAAAGAAGCATTCAAATTTATCCTTATCTGGACGACTGTCTCATTCAAGCAGAGGACAAGGACACTGTTCTTCAACATCTGGCATTTGTAAAAAGGCTTCTACCATGCCTAGGATACACCATTGATGAAAAGAAATCACAACTGGTACCCTCTCAAATAATTACATTCCAGGGTGCAAGCTTGAATACAACTACCCAGATGGCTTACTTCACGCCAGACAAAAAAAGGCAACTGACAACATACTTCAAACAAATGGCAACAAAAAAACAGTTTTCTGCAAAACAAATTCTGCAGGCTTTGGGGTTCATGGCACCCTGCATTCTACTAATTCCATATGCGAGACTGCATATGAGGAAACTTCAATGGTACCTAAAAAGTTTATGGAGTCAGCATTGTCACAGTCTGGAAACAATGATTCCTGTCATTCCCTGCCTACAACAGGAGTTTCTTTGGTGGGCAGAGACATGTCACCAAAACAAGAAAACAAGGGACTGTAATTCACTCTACCCCCCTGCCACCCAAACCCTAACCACAGATGCTTCAGACTATGCTTGGGGGGCCCACCTGGCAGGGAGATGCATTCAGGGCAAAT
Organism: Protopterus annectens; assembly: GCF_019279795.1. Lineage (NCBI taxonomy): Eukaryota > Metazoa > Chordata > Ceratodontiformes > Protopteridae > Protopterus > Protopterus annectens. The sequence continues at coordinate 282,073,883 of NC_056746.1, forward strand.
GGAGCCCAAACCAGTGCATCTGCATATCAACCAGAAAGAGATGCTAGCTGTTCAGAATGCTCTGACAGCCTTCAAGGACTTACTTCATCCAGGACAACTACTGATAAAGACGGACAACACCACAGTTATGTGGTGCATAAACAAGCAGGGGGGTACACATTCCTACCCCCTTTGCAGACTAGCCATGGCCTTGTGGAACACAGCCTTGACTTACCAAATACATCTTCAAGCTCAATTCCTGCCAGGAAAGCAAAATACTCTGGCGGACGACCTAAGCAGAAATCTTATGAATCCACACGAATGGAAACTGGATCCTTAAATCTTCAGCATGTTAACACAGAAATGGGGGAACCCAGACATAGATCTATTTGCCTCTCCCCAAAATTATCAGTTGGACAAATTCTGCACAAGAACTCATCACAAAAAAACATGGAAAGTGGATGCCCTATCCTTCAGCTGGAAAAGTCTGTCAGTCTATGCCTTTCCCTCTCTTCCTCTGCTCTCCAAGGTCTTACTAAAAGTCAGACAGGAAAAACCAAAAATGATCCTAGCCTCGCCAGCACTGGTACCCACTACTGAGGAATATGTCTCAGCTTCCTCCATGGTACTTGCCTCAGATACCTCATCTACTGTCTCAGCAGAACTATCAAATTCTGCACACTCAACTCCAAACTCTGAATCTTGCAGCATGTCTGATCAACTAATTATTCAAACAACACCTCTCAGTAAATCTATGATGGATGTCATTTTGGAAGCCAGAAAGCCTAGTACTAGAAAATCTTATGCTGATAAATGGAAGAGATTCTGTGCTTGGAACCAAGCACAAGGAACAGACACAGCAAAGCTCAATATTTCTCAGATTTTACAATATTTGACTGAGATACTTGACAAGGGCCTATCTTTTTCTTCAATAAAAATCCATGCCTCTGCCATCTCGGCTCATTACAACACAGAGCCTCTCCTCTTTTCTCATCCTCTGCTTAAACAGTATCTTAGAGGAGCCAAAAATTTAAGGCCTCCCAGAAGATCACCAACTCCTGCATGGGACCTAAATTTTGTGATGGAAAAACTCACCCTGCCTCCTTTTGAACCAGTAGCTACTGCGGATATAAAATTTCTATCTTGGAAAACAGCCTTTCTTTTGGCAGTCACTTCAGCAAGAAGGGTTTCAGAACTACCGGCTCTCATGGCAGTGGAGACTTTTATTATATTTTACCCAGACAGGGCATCCCTCAGGACCAATCCTTCTTTTATGCCTAAGGTGGTATCCAGTGTGGCTCTTAACCAGACCATTCACCTGCCAACATTTTACCCAAATCCACAGAACAAGGGGGATCGGATTCTGTGTTCATTGGATGTACACAGACAACTAAGATTCTACTTAAATAGGACCAAATCTCACTACTGGTAGCATTTGCTGCAGGGTCAGAGGGGAAGGCTATATCAAAGCAGACTATTTCTAAGTGGATAAGTCACTGCATTCATTTCTGCTACTTGCACCATGGTAAACCTGTTCCCAAGGGGATCAGATCATATTCCACCAGGGCTGCCTCTACTTCAGCAGCTTTTCTCAGAGGGGTTTCAACCAAAGACATTCTAGAAGCTGCTACTTGGAGCTCTGTTCATACCTTCACAAAGCATTATCATTTGCCTCTCTTCTCCAAATCCAGGGCAGGCTTTGCCACTGCAGTTCTTCAGGGCCTTATAGCCGCTCCTAATGCTGTTTAGCTCCATCCTCCCATCCATAGCTTTGGGATTCTACCCAAATGTAATGACTGCAACAGTGAAACATGAAGAACATAGTACAGTTGTGTACACTTACCATAAATGTAGATGTTCAATTGTATTCACTGTTGCAGTCCGGCTCACCCACCCGCCATCCCCCTTTCTATACCTTTCCTTTCCTTCACTATACACAAAAGCCTTTGTGGTGTATTTGCTTTTAGATGAAGGTAAAGTTTGTTTCTAAAAGTGCATTTATATATATATATATATATATATATATATATATATATATACGTGTGTATATATGTATGTGTGTGTGTGTGTGTGTATATATATATATATATATATATATATATTTGCTCCCCATTTGTGGGGCACCTGACATCATCTGGGGCAAGAAAAACTGAATAAAATGGCATCGGCTGCAGGTTTTATACCCTTGACGACCTGACGTCATGGAAGAAGAGACAGCAAGCAACGCAGGACCCAAGACTTTGTTATTCAGGCTGACTGAGGGCAACCTGCCAGCAGATTACCCGAATGTAATGACTGCAACAGTGAATACACTCGAACATCTACATTTATGGTAAGTGTACACAACTGTACTTTCTCAACGTGGGTGACATAGCCTTCTAAAGAGGGTTGTAAAACTTCTGGGATCCCTATATAGTATGAATAGTAGTCAGATGTTAGGAGGTATTAGACAATTCGAAGTGGCAATTTGGATAAAAATTTACATCATGATGTTGGCAGAATTCATAGGACGTAGCATTCATAATAGAATATTAAAATTAGTCTGGAGAAAAACTTTCTTCATTTTTTTTAGCACTGCAAGGAGGTGAAAGCTAATGATGACCAGACTCCAGCCCTGCCCTGGTACTGCGGGACTCTCACCCACTAAAACATCACCTAACACTGGACAATTCTAGCCTGCCACTGATCATATCCTTACCTTGCAGTATAATAAATAGCATTTACCTGCGGTGGTGGTGCTGCGGTGGTGTCGCCTCACAGTAACTGTCCGGTTCGATACTCAGGTAGAGCGTCTTCTGCGTGGCGACATGCGTGAATGGGCATACCTTCGTTGAAGGCTGTGTGTCAGGGCTGGTAACTCGGCACATAAAAATCAACTACCAATCATTAATGGACCGGGCTTCAAGTGGATCTATGATCAAACAACTTTTGTCATGACAATATTTTGTTATGTTCTATTTAAAATTCTTTTCAGGTTTCCATTTTTAGTTGCTAAAAATAAGCAAAATGTGATAGGTTGTGAAACACTCGGTAGTGTGGGTCAATAAATTTTTATTGTAAACTCAACAAATACAGATTTAGCGCTTTCATCTCCAAAAACCGGAGACCTCATCAGAATCAATTAAACAACACACCCACCCTATCTTATATACACAATTCAATCAAGATAATTAATTAATTCAAAACAATAAAGTGGCTGGCAATTAAACAAGTTAAAAAAATTTTTTTGTAGACAAAGTGAAACTTGAATGGCATTTCATATTCATAAATACTTAATATAAAACCTATATGGGTGTATACATACACATCAAATAAAATAATATATCTATAAATATATATGCCGTAAATACTGTGAATGATGTATTGAATAAATATTTGTTTAAAACCATGTTAATCCTAAAAAGTGTGTGTAATAATTAAATTAATTCAATTAGAATATTGTATTTTAAAATTAATAATAAATAATCAATAAAATCAATGGATATTATTCATGTTGTTCTTACTTATGCTTCTTAGGGTCATTGGCTAATAGTTTATTCTATTTTATTCTAATTGAATTAATTTAATTATTACACACACTTTTTAGGATTAACACAGTTTTAAACAAATATTTATTCAATACATCATTCACAGTATGTAAGTTCCCAACACAATTGTTCTTTGACTGGAGCAGTGGCGAAATTTGAACATCTGTGGTTGCAGTAAGTTGATTACACAACTGCACTTTTTGCCAGTTTTCCCAACAAGTTTTGTTTTATTAGAGCAAGACTGGCGAAGACACATTTGGCTGATCAGTCCTTTGAAAACAGTAGCACTTAACACCAGGTCACTTTTCTTCTAGATAAGAATGCATATCAATTGAGATGTGGAGGCCATGCTCCCATGCACTTAACAAAAATTCTTTTGGAAGAATTGGGAAAATGGTCGTTAGCATAATACATTTCAAGTGCTGCATAAGTTCATTCTTCCAGATGCATCTTTTATGGTGTCAACTAGTATTTCAGTCTTACCTTGTTAGTAACATTTCATTAGTGTCACTTTCAAATTTTGTTGTTCTTTGCGACTTTGTTTCATTACTGTAATGGATTATTTCATTCATTGGGTGACCCTCTGTTTTTTTCACAGGTATCACTTCTGTGAAAAGTGTTTTAATGAGATTCAGGGAGAAAATGTTACACTTGGTGATGACCCTGCACAGCCTCAGACGTAAGTATGCTTCACAGGTTTTATTTGTTACCTTAACTGGCATTGGAATGGTCTGAAAATGTTTATTTACTAAGCTTTTATTTTTTCCTAACTAAGCATGTGGAAGCACTAGAAAGACAGCTTTTGTATTCTCTGGAAAGTTTGCAGATGTTCTTCGTGTTTCACTGTTGCAGCATTGCATTTGGGTTATCTGCCTGCAGGTAGCCCTCAGCCGGCCTGAATATCAAAGTCTTGGGTCGGATGCTGTCTCTTCCTCCATGTCATCAGGGGTTTAAAGCATGCAGCCGATGCCATTACATCGGTATTTCTTGCCGTGCGGTGCCCGAAGCAGAAGCAGTTCACAAGTGCCGGTCGGCTGACGCCTGAAATTTCCATTTTCGAGTTTCAAAACTGAAGTCTTCAAAAAAGCTAAGTACCCCATTGGGGATCCTTTTTCTTGCCCTAAACCGATGCCAGTAAAAATTAACAATTGTATTACCTGTGGAAAGCAAATACCTCATAAAGATTTTCTTTCGTACTGCATTCCTTGCTTAGGCCCAGATCACGACGTCCCTAGCTGTTCTTATTCAATCCTTGAACTATTTGTCGTTGGTTCATTTTTGCATCAAACTATTTCGGTTCTCGGTTTAATTATCCAGAAATGGCTTCGGTAAGCCATCCAACTACCGACATTCCAAAAAAACATAAAGATAAAGGCAGAGACAGACCGCGTAGGTCCAAAGCTGCCAATGACGCTTCTGTTAAGCTAGTTGCCAGTTTGCCGGTACTCAGTGAGGCAGCCCCTGATACCAAATACTTCAGATTCGCAGGCCTCTACTGAGACCCATTCGGAGTCTGGTATGCTGTGAGATGCTTCTTCGGCTATGGAACCTGCGGATGTCTCTACCTTGGATGGGTCCGGAGCCAATGTGCAGGTACCGGCTTCTGAGGGTGTATTCAGGCCTACAGACTTGCATTTCAAACCAACGCCATCTTCTTCTTCAAGGTCTAAAACTCTACCCACGCCTAGAAAACCGACGTCCAAACTGCATGGTCAGGCCCATATGCCTAAAAAATAAATGATAAGAATGGCTGAAGACCTTATTACTTTAATTAGGGGAAATCAGCCTTCACCCTCTTAAGAGACCTAGAACTGATTTTCCTTCTGATTCTTCTAATCAGGATTCTGAAATTTCTGTTTCTTCTGATTACCAGGATTTGCCCTTATCTTCCTATGAGGATTTTGATGCAGAGGACTCCATACCCTCTGCTTCCCCTCCGGAAGATTTTTCTTTTGGTGAAACCTTGCACACTCTTAGGGAGCATATCCGCTGGGAAAGCCAGGGTTCCTCTTGACTCCAAAAAGAGGCTTACGGAATTCTTACTCCTACCTCAACACAGGCCTTTAGCTATCCCTCCTGTCCTGGACATTGTAGATGATGCCTTCGTGGAATCTAGCCTGGCCCCAGACATTTTACCTCCAGCTCCCAGGAAACCTGACGGGTATTACAGAGTACCTGACTCTCACAAGTTCATCTTCAAAAATCCTACTGTGGATCCAGAGACGATTTCACAGGGATCTAAAGGCATTAAGGCTACTACTGCCAAAAACCCTTCCCCCTCTGATAGAGATTCCAGGGCCTTGGACAGATGGGGTAAGAAGGTAATACACTTCTGCCACTTTGGCCATTAGGGCCTTAAACTGCCAGTTTTATATGTTAAAGTATTAGCAGCATATTATTGGACTACTTAAACAGAAAATGATGTTGATTCCTGACTATGCTGAAAATAAAGAATTACAGGATTTGATGCTTTCTGCTGAACAAGTTGGTAAGCATACTTTGCAATGTGGTTTTGACTCTTTAGAAGCATCTTGCAGGGCTGCTGTCACCGGGTCTGTTTTTAGAAGGCATGCTTGGCTTAAGGAGCAAAATATGCCAGATCATGTTAAAGCTAAATTACTGGATGCTCCCTTAAACCAAGACGACCTGATGTTCGTGTTTCACTGTTCAGTCATTACATTTAGGTAATCTGCTGGCAGGTTGCCCTCAGTTGGCCTGATTAACAAAGTCCTGGGTCCTGCGTTGGTTGCTGTCTCTTCTTCCATGACGTCAGGTTGTCAGGGGTATAAAACATGCAGCTGACGCCATTACATCAGTCTTTCTTGCCGCACGGTGCCCGAAGCAGAAGCAGTTTGCAAGTGCCAGTCGGCTGACTCCTGAAATTTTCGTTTTCGAGTTTCAGAACCGAAGTCTTAAACTAAACGCTAAGTACCCCGTTGGGGAAACTTTTTCTTGCTCCTTACCGATGTCAGTAAAAGTTAATAATTGTATTACTTGATGGAAGCAAATACCTCATAAGGATTTTCATTTGTACTGTATTCCTTGCCTAGGCCCTGACCACGACGTGCCTTGCTGTCAGTTTTGCGCTTTATTTAATCAGCGCACTGTCCATCATTGGTACATTTTTGCTTCTAAATATTTCGGTTCTCAGTTTAATTATCCAGAAATGACATTGGTTAGCCATCCGACTACCGGAATACCGAAAAAAAATGCAAAGAAAAAGACAGAGACAGGCTGTTGAGGTCCAAAACTGCCGACGACGCTTCTCCTAAGCCAGTCGCCAGTTCGCCGGTACTCAGTGAGGCGCTTTCACAGCCACTGATACCCGCTACTTCTGATTTGCAGGCCTCTGCTGAGACCCATTCGGAGTCCGGTATGCCGCAAGATGCTTTACTTATGGAACCTGCGGATGTCTCTACCTTGGATGGGTCCGGAGCCACTGTGCAGGCACCGGCTTCTGAGGCTGTATTCAGGCCTACAGACTTGCATATTAAACCAACACCACCTTCAATTTTAAGGCCAAAATCTCGATCTATGTCTAAAAAGCTGACGCCCAGGCCACATGTTCAGGCTCCTATGCCTAAAAAACAAATGATCAAAATGGCTGAAGTTTAATTACTCTGATCAGGGGTAGTCAACCCCCACCTTCTAAGAGGCCTAGGACTGAACTTGACTATGAATCTTCTGAACAGGACTCTGTTTCTTCTGACTCTTCTGATGAAATGGATTTGTCCATACCTACTTATGAGGACTCTGATGCAGAGGATTCCATTCCTTCTGCTTCTCCCCCTAAGGATTTTTCTTTTGGGAAAACTTTACATACCTTAAGGGAGTATTTCCACTGGGAATGTCAGGATTTTTCTGAATCCAAAAAGAGGCTTAGGGATTTCCTTCTTCCTCAGCATAGGCCTTTGGCTATACCTCCTGTACTAGACATTGTTGATGTGTTTTCAGGATCCAGTATGGCCCCTGATTCCCTGCCTCCGGCCCTTTGTAAACCAGACAGATACTACTGGGTTCCTGACTCCCACAAATTCATTTTCAAAAATCCTGTTGCGGACACTGAAACCATTTTGCAGGGGCCCAAGGGCATTAAGGCTTCTACTGCTAAAAATCCTACCCCTTCTGATAGAAACTCCAGGGTGCTGGATAGATGGGGTAAAACGATTTATACTACTGCAACCTTGGCAATCAGGGCTTTAAACTGTCAATTTCATATGCTAAAAATATCAACAGCATATCATGGGACTACTTAAACAAAAATGATGTTGATTTCTGACTGTGTGGAAATAAGGATTTACAGGATTTATTGCATTCAGCTGAACAAGTTGGAAAAAATACTTTGCAATGTGGTTTTGATTATTTGGAGGCCTCTTGCAGGGCTGCTGTTACTGGGTCTGTGCTTAGAAGGCATGCTTGGCTTAAGGAGCAATCTCTGCCTGATCATGTTAAAGCAAAACTGTTGGATGCTCCTTTGCAGCAGGACCATTTGTTTGGCAATTAGGCTGAAGAAGTTCTAAAAAAGATGGAAGATAAAGCTAAATCTATGTAAACTGTGAAAGATTTCTTACAAGTACAACCTGCAAGATTTAGTAGGCACTGGCCTACTAAAAACTGGTCCTTTCCAGTTCCTTCCAGAGCCACTCAAGCCAAATCCAGGCATTCCAAAAGCGCCAGGTTTCAGTCCCAAGGGACTTTCAGAACTAAGCAATGGGGTGCCTCCTCTTCCAAATCTGGAAATAAGACACCACCCTGTGGCAAACAGTCTCAAAGACTTTCCTTTAAAATTACCAAGCACTTACCTCTTAGCCGCCCCTTTGGGGGGAAAACTGGCTCTTCATGCAAAAAACTGGCAACTTATAACCCAGGACAAATGGGTTTTAAATATAGTGTCCCAGGGATACAGATTTCATTTCCGCACGTTGCCAACTCCAAACGGGTGGCCAGACCTGCCCCCAAATCAGTGGGCAGAGGCTCAGAAACAAGTACTTTCCCTCCTAAACATGGGGGCAATTCAGCTGGTACCAGATGAGGAAAAGGGACAAGGTTTCTATTCCAGACTTTTCCTGGTACCCAGAAAAGACAAATCATGGCGTCCAAATCTGGACCTGTCTACTCTAAACACCTTTCTGGACATTCCAAAATTCAAGATGCTGACTCTTCACCAGTTACTTCCTATGCTAGGCAAAGATGCCTGGTTGGCAACTCTAGATTTAAAAGAGGCTTACTTGCATATCCCAATCGGGGAATCTTGCAGAAGATACCTATGCTTCAAAGCAGGCTACTTGCATTATCAGTTCTCTGCACTGTCCTTTGGCTTATCTACTGCGCCCAGCGTATTTACAAAGTGCCTGGCTCCAGTAATTGCATTTTGTAGGCAAAGAAATATTCAACTATATCCATACCTGGACGATTGTCTAATTCAGGCAGAAAACCAGTCCATTCTTCTAAAACATCTGGCGTTTGTAAAAAAAGAGTTCTAACTTGTCTAGGGTACACCATAACCGAAAAGAAATCACAACTGGTACCCTCTCAAAAAATTACATTCCTGGATGCAAGCTTGAATACAACTGCCCAGATGGCTTTACTTACACCAGAAAAGCAAATTTATTTGGTGACTTACTTTAAACAGGTGGCCACAAAAACGTTGCTATCTGAAAGACAAATACTGCAAGCCTTGGGGTTCATGGCCTCCTGCATTCTTCTAATTCCATATGCAAGACTGCATATGAGGAAACTTCAGTGGTACTTAAAAAGTTTATGGAGTCAACATTGTCACAGCCTGGAAACAATGATTCCTATCATACCTTGCCTGCAACTAAAGTTCCTATGGTGGGCAGAGGCCTGCCACCAAAACAAGGGACTGCCATTCACACCACCCACTGCCACCCAAACCCTAACTACAGATGCATCAGACTATGCATGGGGGGCTCATCTTGCAGGGAAGTGCATTCAGGGCAAATGGAGCCCAAATCAAATGCACCTTCATATCAATCAAAAAGAAATGCTAGCTGTACAGAATGCACTGACAGCCTTCAAGGACTGCCTTCATCCAGGACAGCTACTGGTAAAGACGGACAACACCACAGTTGTGTGTTACATAAACAAGCAGGGGGGTACACATTCCTATCCCCTCTGCAGACTAACTAGCCATGGCATTGTGGAACACGGCCTTGAACTGTCAAGTACAACTACAAGCTCAATTCCTGCTAGGAAAGCTGAATATTCTGGCAGACAAACTAAGCAGAAATCTCATGGACCCACACGAATGGAAACTGGAACCACGGATTTTCAACATGTTGACACGCAAATGGGAGAGCCCAGACATGGATCTTTTTGCCTCACCGCAGAACTACCAGTTGGACAAATTTTGCATTAGAACTCCTCAAAAAAGTCTTGGAAAGTGGATGCTCTGTCCTTCAGCTGAAAAAACTATCAGTCTATGCCTTTCCCCCTCTGCCTCTGCTCTCCAAAGTTCTACTAACAGTCAAGCAGGACAAACCAAAAATGATTTTGATTGCTCCAGACTGGTCTCATTAACACTGGTACCCACTCCTACGCAGTCTGTCACAAATTTCTCCATGGCACCTGCCTCAGACACCTTCCTTACTGTCTCAGCAGAAGAACCAAATTCTGCACCCTCAGCTCCAAACATTGAATCTTGCAGCTTGGCTAATCATTTAAATCCCACCTTAGCATCCCTCAGTCAACCTCTGATGGATGTCATTTTCGAGGCTAGAAGACCTAGTACTATAAAATCTTATGCTGACAAATGGAAAAGATTCTGTGCCTGGAATCAATCTCAAGGGATGAGCACAGCACCCAATTTACCTCAAATTTTGCAATACTTAACTGAGATGCTTCACAAGGGCCTGTTTTTTTCTTCCATAAAAAATCCATGCTTCAGCCATTTCAGCTCATTACAACACAGAACACCCCCTCTTCTCTCATCCTCTGCTAAAGCAGTATCTCAGAGGGGCCAAAAACTTGAGACCTCCCAGGAGAGCTCCTACCCCTGCCTGGGACCTTAACTTTCTGTTGGAGAAACTCACTCTACCTCCTTTCGAGCCAGTTGCTACTGCAGACTTAAAATTCCTTTCCTGGAAAACCAGCCTTCCTTTTAGCAATCACTTCAGCTAGAAGGATTTCTGAATTACAGGCCCTTATGGCAGTGGGGCCTTTCATCATCTTTCATGCGGACAGGGTGTCACTCAGGACCAATCCATCCTTCATGCCCAAGGTGGTATCCAGTGTGGCTCTTAATCAGTCCATTCATTTGCCAACTTTCTTTCCCAATCCACAGAACAAGGGGGAGCAGATTCTACATTCATTGGATGTACACAGACAACTTAGATTTTACTTGGACAGAACAAAATCTCGGAGAAAATCTGAACAACTTCTGGTAGCATTTGCTCCAGGGGCAGAGGGAAAGGCAATTTCAAAGCAAACCATTTCTAAATGGGTAAGCTATTCTATTCATTTCTGCTATAAGCACCATGGAAAACTTATCCCGCAGGGGATCAGATCCCATTCCACCAGGGCTGCATATACTTCTACAGTCTTTCTCAAAGGTGTTCCTACCAGGGATATTCTAGAAGCTGCTACTTTGAGTTCAGTTCATACTTTCACCAAGCATTATCACTTATCGGTTTTCTCTAAATCCAGAGCTGGCTTTGCCACTGCTGTTTTGCAGGGCTTTGTAGCCGCTCCTAATGCTGTATAAATCCATCCTCCCAACCATAGCTTTGGGAATCTACCCAAATGTAGTGACTACAACATTGAAACACGAAGAACATAGTACAGTTGTGTACACTTACCATAAATGTAGATGTTTGAGTGTATTCACTGTTGCAGTCTTGGTTACCCTCCCTCCAGCCTCCTGTTTTTCTCTTACTGTGTCTCTACTTTCTTTTACTATACTTAAAAGCCTTTTTGGTGTATTTGCTTTTGTTTGAAGGTATATGTTTGTGTTTTTAATTATTTATATATATTTTGCTCCCCATTTGGGGGCACCTGACATCTGGGGCAAGAAAAACTGATGTAATGGCGTCAGTTGCATGTTTTATACCCCTGACGACCTGACTTCATGGGAGAAGGGACAGCAACTGACACAGGACCCAAGACTTTGTTAATCAGGCCGACTCAGAGAACCTGCCAGCAGATTACCCAAATGTAATGACTGCAACAGTGAATACACTTGGACATGTACATTTATGGTAAGTGTACACAACTTTACTTTTGGCAACAAAGCAGAAGTAGTACTTAAAAAGATGGAGGAAAAAGCTAAATCTATGCAAACTGTTAGATTTCCTGCAAGTACATTCTCCCTGATTTAGTAGGCATTGGCCTTCTAAGAATTGGTCCTTTTCTGTCTCTTCCAGGCCTTCTCAGTCCAAACCCAGGAACAGCAGACCCACCTAGGCTACAGTCTCTAGGTACTCACAGGCCTAAGCAGTGGGGTGCTCCCACTTCCAAAGCTGGAAGTAGTAAGACACCCCTATGGAAAACTGTCACTTTGACTTAACCTTAAACCTTCCAAGCCCTGCTCAACTGCCTGCTCCCTTAGGGGGAAAGATCACCCTGCATGCAAAACACTGCAGACTCATTACCCAGGACAAATGGGTTTTAAATAGTTTCCCAAGGATACAGATTCCACTTCCACACCTTACCAACCCCAAACGGTTCGCCAAACCTGCCCCCAAATCAGTGGGTAGAGGCTCAACAGCATTTTCTCTCTCTTCTAAGTATCAGGGCTATTCAACCTGTCCCAGTAGATTAAGGGGACAAGGTTTTTACTCAAGACTTTTTCTGGTACCCGGAAAAGACTGCTCCTGGCGTCCTATCCTGGACCTCTCTATTCTAAACTCCTTTTTGGTAATCCCAAAATTCAAAATGCTAACGCTTCATCATCTGCTTCCTGTGCTAGGCAAAGATGCCTGGTTGTCAACCTTGGACTTAAAGGAAGTTTACCAGCACATTCCAATAAGGGAATCTTCAGAGCTGGCTACATGCACTATTGGTTCTCTGCACTTCCCTTTGGTTTATCTGCTGCGCCCAGGGTATTCACAAAGTGCCTAGCTCCAGTCATTGCATTTTGCAGGCAAAGTAATATTCAGATATGCCCATACCCGGACGTTTGTCTATTTCAGGCAGAAAGCTAGGACATGCTACAAAATCATCTGGCATTTGTAAAGAAGCTGCTAACTTCACTGGGGTACACCATAAGCGAAAAGAAATCTCAACTAGTACCCTGCCAACAAATGTTATTCCTGGGAGCAAGCTTGAACACAACTTCCCAGATGGCTTACCTCACGCCAGAGAAACAAGTTTATTTGACAGCCTACTTCAAACTACTGGCCACAAAGACCCAGCTATCTGTAAGGAAAATCCTGCAAGCCCTGGGGTTCATGGCCTCTTGCATCCTACTAATTCCATATGCAAGACTGCATATGAGGAAACTACAATGGTATCTAAAAAGCCTATGGTGTCAACATTTTCAGGACCTGGAATCAATGATTCCTATCATTCCTTGTGTAAAGACAGAGTTCCTTTGGTGGGCAGAGGCCTGCTACCACAACAAGGGACTGCCATTCACTCTGCCCCCTGCCACCCAAACCCTAACAACAGACGCATCAGACAATGCATGGGGGGGCTCCACTTGGAAGGGCAGTGCATTCAGGGCAAATGGAACCCGAATCAAATGCACCTGCATGTCAATCAAAAAGAAGTGTTAGCTGTACAGAATTCTCTGACAGCCTTCAAGGACCACATTCTTCCAGGACAATTATTGGTAAAGACAGACACCACTGTTATGTGGTACATAAGCAAGCACGGGGGAACCCACTCATACCCTCTCTGCAAATTAGCCATGGCTGTGTGGAACACAGCCTTGAGCTACCAGGTGCACCTACAAGCTCAATTCATGCCAAGCAAGCTAAATTCTCTGGCAGACGACCTAAGCAGAAATCTCATGGACCCACACGAGTGGAAAAGACAGACACCACTGTTATGTGGTACATAAACAAGCACGGGGGAACCCACTCATACCCTCTCTGCAAACTAGCCATGGCTCTGTGGAACACAGCCTTGAGCTACCAGGTGCACCTACAAGCTCAATTCATGCCAAGCAAGCTAAATTCTCTGGCAGACGACCTAAGCAGAAATCTCATGGACCCACACGAGTGGAAACTGGAATCAAAGATATTCAACATTTTGAGAAACAGATGGGGGAACCCAGAGATAGACCTGTTTGCTTCCCCTCAGAACTACCAATTGGACAAATTCTGCACAAGGACTCCCCACAGACAAGCTTGGAAAGTGGATGCCCTGTCCTTCAGCTGGGAAAGCCTCTCAGTTTATGCCTTTCCCCCTCCGCCTCTCCTCTCGAAAGTTCTGCTAAAGATCAAACAGGACAAACTAAGGACAATACTGATTGCACCAGACTGGCCACGCCAGCACTGATACCCCCTCTTGCGCAGTATGTCACTGCTGGAACCACAGCACCTGCCTCAGACCCCTTCCCTGCTGTCCCAGCAGGAGGGCCAGATTCTGCACCCCCAGCTTCAAACCCTGAACCTTGCAGCATGGCTAATTACCTGAGCTCTCCATTAGCATCCCTCAGTAAGCAGGTGCTAGATGTCATTCTGGAGTCAAGGAGACCTAGTACTAGAAAATCCTATGTTGAAAAGTGGAAGAGATACTGTTCCTGGAGCCAGACTCAGGGGATGGGCACAACAGTGCCCAGCTTACCGCATATTTTTCAATACTTAACAGAGATGCTCCACAAGGGCCTTTCTTCTCACCAATCAGAATTCATGCTTCAGCCATTTCAGCACATTATAATACTGAGCCACCTCTCTTCTCTCACCCCCTGCTGAAACTATTTTTCGGAGGGGCCGAAAATTTAAGACCACCCAGGAGAGCCCCTACTCCAGCCTGGGACCTCAACTTTGTATTGGAAAAACTCACTCTACCTCCTTTTGAGCCAACTGCAACTGCAGAGTTGAAATTCCTTTCTTAGAAAACAGCCTTCCTTCTAGCCATCACTTCAGCAAGAAGAGTGTCTGAATTACAGGCCCTCATGACAGCGGAGCCCTTCATCATCTTCCATGCAGACAGGGTGTCCCTCAGGACCAATCCTTCCTTTATGCCCAAAGTGGTATCCAGTATGGCCCTTAATCAGTCCACTCATTTGCCAACCTTCTTTCCTAATCCACAGAACAAAGGAGAATGAATACTGCACTCTTTGGACATGCACAGACAACTTAGATTTTATTTGGACAGGACTAAGCCTCTCAGATAAACTGAATAGCTGCTAGTTGCCTTTGCTGCAGGGGCAGTGGGGAAGGCCATTTCAAAACCATTTCTAAGTGGATAGGCCATTGCATTCACTTCTGCTATAAGCACCATGGAAAACCTACCCCACAGGGGATAAAATCACATTCCACCAGGGCTGCATCTACTTCTACAGCCTTTCTTAGAGGTGTCCCTAGCAGGGACATCCTAGAAGCTGCTACCTGGAGCTCTGTACATACCTTCACCAAGCATTACCACTTGCCTATTTTTTTCTAAATCCAGAGCTGCTTTTGCCACTGCAGTCTTGCAGGGCATAATAGCTGGTCCTAATGCTCTCTAACTTCCTCCTCCCTTCCTTAGCTCTGGGAATCTACCCAAATGTAATGACTGCAGCAGTGAAACACGAAGAACATAGTACAGTTGTGTACACTTACCATAAATGTAGATGTTCAAGTGTATTCACTGTTGCAGTCCTAGTTACCCTCCCTCCAGCCCCCTGACTTCTCTTGGGTGTACCTTTCTTGTTTAGTGTATTTCAGCTTTCTGGTTTATTTGATTTTTGTTGGAGGTGTAACCTTATATATAATTGCTTCCCATTATGGGGGCACCTGACATCTGGGGCAAGAAAAACTGATGTAATGGCATAGGCTGCATGCTTTATACCCCTGACGTGATGGAAGAAGAGACAGGATCCGATGCAGGACCCAAGACTTTGATATTCAGGCTGGCTGAGGGCTACCTGCAGGCAGATAACCCAAATGTAATGACTGCAACAGTGAATACACTCAACCATCTACATTTATGGTAAGTGTACACAATTGTACTTTTTCTTCCTTCCAGGAAAAAAAAAAGATTTCCAAACAGAAAAAAAAAAAGATTTCCAAACAGAAAAAAAAAAGATTTGAATGATAAATATGTATGTAGTAAATGCAATACAAAAGTAGGTATACTGCATTTATTACATACATAAATAAGTACGAAAGTATTTATACTGCATTTAGTACATACATAAATGCAGTATAAAAGTATTTATGCAGATACAACAACAAAAAAGAGCTAGCAATACAGTAACAGACAATTTTTGACTGTAGAGGCTTTTGGTCGGGTCTCTGAGCTTATTTTATGATGTTCTGGCTGAAATCACTGTTGCAGTACTCCAAACCTATTGGTTGTCACCAAGAACATCTGACTGCGGTACAAAAGCTTAACCTTCCCAAGGTCATATGTTTGATCTCAGTTTGTAAGTATAGGGTTATATATGTGGATTTATGAACATAGATCCTCAGAATATCTTGCCACTAGCCCTAACACTGGTCACGTATCCATTGGATATAAGTGCCCCTTTGGGGAACCTTCCTTAGTTACTTACATAAATTGTTGGGCTATATCCCTATTAGATGTCAGCTAGGAGGGATAAGTGTGAGTGCAGAAGGAAATCCAGTATAAAGATCTACATATCCAGTATCCCTTCTGTCTGGGAATGTAACACGACTACAAAACCTGTTCTGTTTGCCATTCTTTTGTGACAAAGACTTTGCAATCTCATTTGGCTTTGCTTAACACTTTCTTGAAGACCCAGTGTCTGAAGCATTTGGCCCAGTCCAATATGGTGAATTCTGCTTCCACAGATGTTCCTCTCCCCCTCAAGAAAAAACTTAGAAGTCCCAGACTGGACACTCAGTCTACCTTTTTCGATTCCTAAGCACCTGCTGAGGTTCCAAAACCCTCAATATGTCTGACTCCATTAATGATTCCCTCTCCAGAGACCCCACCAGAGGCCAGTATAGTGTCTGAGAGCCGACCGAGGAAACTACTTCCACAGAAAATGTGAACTGCAGGTGATCATTTCAGAGGGTCCAGAAGGGATTCTCTAGTTAAGGAAGAGATCCTTGATAGTTAATCAAAGTACATCAGGGATCTGAGCCACCCTACTTGGTCCAGGTAGATGTCCCACCTAAGAAGAAACTACAGAAAAACTAAACATGCCTCTTCAGCTCCATTTAGGGAGAAGGAATGGATAGACTTTTTCCAAGGCCATTGTGGCCCTAAAACCTCCTTCATTTTCTGTCCAACATCCTTCTCCCACACCAGACAAAACTACTGCAGAGTCATCTTCTTCAGAAGAGGAAGATGCCTCTGACTCTACTCATTCTCTGGCGTACTACATCTAAATGCGTTCCCTGGCCAAATCCCTTTTGAAGATGATTCCATTTCTCCTGACTGTCCTGTTGAAGAGACTTCATTTGGAAAGACAACATGATGAAACATTTTGAATGAGAGCCTAGATAGATTACAGGGGTCTAGAAAAGATATTACAACCTTCTGGAAATGGGCACCCCAGCTCCCTGTCCTGTCCCTTCTGTCTTGGAGGCTTTCTTGGATGCTTTTTGGTCTTCCTCGACTGTCTGTGATTCGCAGCTTCTTGCCCCCAAAAGACCAGATAGATTTTATAAAGTTTCTGATAAACTTAAGATGTCCTTCTATTCCTACGGTGCAGTATTCTGCTATGGGTTTACCCTTCTAGTCTTGCGTATGTACGGCCAGTATCCAAAAGCGTTCAGTCCCTCCTAGGTGCGTGAGGCATCAGGTCTAGGCGAGAGTACGTGGGCCATAAAAGGGACGTCGGCATGCACCAGCCCTCAGAACTTTCTTTCTGCCAGTTCCTGCTTTCGCTGACGACCAATTCAAGTTTCAAGCTAAGTACCCCATTGGGGACCTTTTCATTCCTTCTTTTTGTTTTCCTACCTTTTCATGTCATCCAGGAAGGGTAAATGTCAGTGCGACCATCGGATTGCCTCATAAAGACACCCACGATAAGTGTTTGCTCTGTCTTGGATGGTCGCTCAGTTATAAGGTCTGCCCTATTTGCCAGACGTTTATTCCGAAAATGCTGCACAGTCGTTTGCATGCGCTCAGTTTGTACTTAAGAGAACCTGAGTCTGAAACAACTTGCTTTGCGAATGGAGGGCTCATTGGATGTTGCCTCTGAACCACGTAAAAAGAAGGCCAGATCTTTGCAGCCTGAAACACTTGCTGTGCCTCTTCCGACCGATCCATAACCAGTGGCCGACATCGGCCTGTCTCAGGATCTGAACCCAGACCTGCCTCACCAGATGTCACGGGTACCTCTGAGGAAGCTGTATTATCGGTGGGTGAGAGGATGTCCACAGAGGCTATTCCAGCGATCATTTCGGACACCGGCGGGGGGACCAGCATGTTCAGGGGTACCTTCAGATTCCCTGCCTCATACTTTGACACCCACTCCTAAACAGACGCCCATTGGGACTCAAGAGGAGAGAAAATAGAAGCATATCTCTCAGCCAGCAGAAAGTATTCCAGACTGGCAGGCCTTTAGCCAAAGCCTTTTCTCAGCTTTCATGGCCCTGAGGCTTACATCAGTTGCTTCTGCATCTTCTTCTCCTTTCCTTAGTCCTAGGCCTCAACCTGCAGAGACACTTACTAGGGAAGAGGGCATTTGTTCAAATTCCTCAGATGATTCCCTCTCTTATAATTCACAACTTTCTTCACCCTCGGGATATGAATCCCTAGAGGAAGAATCTATAGACCCAGATTCCCCAGTTGAAGATTTCACCTTCTCTGAAACAATTTTTAAAATGAAGGAACACTTCAAATGGGAATCCACAGACATATCTGAAATACAAGAGAGGTACTATGACCTCATTCAAATGAAAGCACCAAGCCCTTCAGCCATTCCTCCTATATTTTCTGCTTTTTTAGATGCCTTTTCATATGCATCTCTCAGTCTGGAATCACAACCTCCTGCTCCTCGTAGAGCAGACAGAGACTGTACAAAGTCCCAGATTCTGCTAAGCACTTGATTAAGTGCCTTCCTGCAGATCCAGCTACCATTTCCACTCCACAGATAATGCTTCTAAACTCTTGCCTACCACCACCATTCTTCCTGCTAATAAAGACAGCAAATCTATGGAAAGGTTAGGCAAAAGTATTTACACCTCATCCACCTTGGCATTTAGAGCTACTAATTACTAGACTCATGTGGCAAAATACGCCCTGTCTCTTCTTGACTCTGCCACCAAACTGTTAGTGGACATTCCAGACTCCTCAGCCAAATCGTCTCTGTCTTCTCTACTAGTCCTTGCGTCCCAAGTCACCAGGCATTCAATTAAATGTAGCTATGATGCTGCGGAATCCTCAGCAAGGTCAGCAGCTTGAGCTTCTGCACTTCGCAGATACTCCTGGCTGCGTTTGCAACCCCTGCCAGATGATTTCAGAGTCAAGCTCAATGATGGATCACTTGACAGTGCTGCCTTATTTGGCTCTAAGGTAGCAGACCTTTTCAAATCACACAACAAAAAGGAAAAGAGATGCAGGATCTTTAACATCTGCTAGTTTCCCCTGTACCTAAATTTTACTGGAATTTTCCTGCGAAAACTCAGTTCATGAGGGAACATACCAATCCTGTTCTCAAACCAGACACAGGCAAGCAAGAAAGAAAAATCCTTCAGCTAGAGCACCTTCCTCCTCTAATCAAAGGATGCCCTTTCAGGACAGGGCAGGGAGTGTTTGACTACCTGCCACTCCTGCCTCTCCCACAAGTTACTTCCATCCCACTGTCTGCTCACCTTTCCCATTGCCTTCCTGTTTTGAATCAGGTCACTTCAGACACGTGGGTCCTCTCCATCCTCCAAGACAGTTACTACCTGTCATGGATAACCTCTCCATTAAGACTAGGCATACCACAACCTCCTGCTCAGCAGCTGCCCCTCCTGCAAGCAGTACTTACAGTCCCTTTTAAACCAGAGCACTGTAGAAAAAATTCCTCTCTCCCAATTTGGAAGATGATTTTACTCCAGGATTTTTCTGGTTCCCAGAAAAGAAGGGCCATGGAGACGCATCCTAGATCTTTCAAGGCTCAATTCTTTTTAAAGTTGCCAACTTGCAAAATGCTGACCCTGTCAGCTCTAGTCCCCCTTATTATGTACAAAGGCTTCCTAGCTACACTAGACATCAGGGACGCCTACTTGGACATTCCCATAAAACCCACACACAGAAAATACTTAAGATTCTTAGTGGGCTCCTCACATTTGCAGTTCTCTGCCTTGTCTTTTGGACTTTCAGCCACACCCAGAGTTTTCACCAAATGACTGGCTCTGGTAATGGCCTTTTGCAGGACAAAAGGGATACACATATTCCCATACCTGGACGACATGCTTTTACAGGCTGCCAGCCAAAAAACACTCCTAGCCCATATCCAGTTTGCAGTGTCTCTCCTACAGGCTCTTGGGTTCCAGATAAACTTCCCAAAGTCCAATCTCACACCATCCCAAGACATTGTATTGTTAGGATGCAGAATCCGCACAGACTTGATGGAGGCATACCTGCCCCCAGCAAAGGTGAGTTATTTTACAGAAGACCTGCAAGGGATTTTACATTCCTTTCAACTGACTGCAAGGCAGTACTTCAAGCTTCTGGGTTACATGGCAGCTACCATTCCCATGCTATCCCTAGCTAGGTTACACATGAGAAAGCTACAGTGGTACCTACGCTCTGTGTGGAAGCAGCACAGCCACCCACTGGAGCACATTGTGCCCTTGCTTCCATGCCTAAAACAGGAGATGTTATGGTGGTTAGCTCAGGTGAATCTCAATCCAGGACTCCCCCTCCAACCACCTCAACCTTCTCAGGTCATGCATATAGACGCCTCAGACCTGGGGCAAGGGGCCACTCTCGGCCATCGAAAAGTACAAGGCTTGTGGACATAGAAGCAGACAACAGAACAGATCAGTGCCAGAGAAATGAGGCCAATCCTCCTAGCCCTTCAGGCATTCACTGCTTTCCTTCGGAAGGGATATTTTCTGATATACACAGACAACACCACTGTCCTGTGGTATATCACCAAACAAGGAAGAACCAAGTCCTACCTGCTCTGCAGACTTGCTATACTAGTGTGGGAAGTAGCCACATCTCAGGGATTTACCCTGAAAGCAGCATACATTCCCTCTCTCCACAACTCCCAAGCAGATTTTATGAGCAGAACCAGCACAAAGAATCACGAATAGATGCTTCACAGGGATGTCTTCTTGGACCTGGTCCACAGATGGGGTAGACCTCAAATAGACCTGTTTGCTTCCGCCAACAACAGGCAACTTCCTGGATACTGCACCAGGACATCCGACCCACAGGCACTGGCAACAGATGCCCTCACTATCTCATGGAAGGGGAAACACGTTTATGCATTCCCCCCTTCCACCTCATTCAGAGGGTCCTGCTACAGATTCAGCAGGACAATTTGAAAATCTTGCTAGTGACTCCCTGCTGGCCCCAACAACATTGGTTTCCCTTACTCCTTCAATTGTCCAAGGACAATCACCACAAGTTAACCCACAGAGTGGACCTTCTCACACAGCACAAGGGATCTCTAATCCATCCACAGTGGCAGCTGCTAAACCTGACCCTGTGACGGATAGGCTTCTGATCCTATACAGACACTTTTACAATTAGGACATGCTCAATGTCCTGCAGGAGGCCAGGAAACCTAACACAAGAAAATCATACCTGTCCAAATGGAAAAGGTTCATTACTTGGTATCAAAATAAGCAGCTGGATCCGCTTTCCAGCGACATTCCCCTAGTGCTGTCTTATTTATGTGAGTTACTTCAGACAGGCTTGGCCTACTCATCTATTAAGGCACACCTCTCTGCTATCTCTGCATCCCTACCCATGGATCCCCCTTGGCATCCAGACTCCCTTTGAAGCTCTTCCTCAAAGGGCTCCTGCATCTCAGACCCCCCTGGAAACCTACTCCTCCTTAGGATCTCAACTATGTGCTGGAGAAGCTTACACTTCCACCCTTTGAGCCAGCTGATCAAGCTTCCCTAAAGCTTTGCACCTGGAGGACAGTCCTTCTAGTGACTGTCACTTCAGCCAGAAAGGTATCAGAACTCCAGGCACTAATGGCTACCCCTCCTTTTCTTGTCATTCATAAAGACAGGGTTACCTTCAGGACAAACCCATCTTTCATGTCCAAAGTAGTCATTGACTGTCTCTCAATCAGGCCATCCACTTACCTGTTTTTTCCCAAACCCACAAGGAAAAAGTGAGAGAGTACTTCATTCCCTGGATGTTCACAGACAAATTAGATTCTACCTCCACAATACCAAGTCTATCAGAAAGACTGGCCAACTTTTCATATCTTTCCACTCTAGTGCACTAGGGAAGGCTGTGTCCAAACAGACTATTTCCCCTTGCATCTCCAAGGCCTTTGCCTTCTGTTACCAGCACCATGGTAAATCACTTCAGGGTACAGTAAGAGCCCACTCCACTTGAGCCATGGCATCCTTAGGGGCTTTCTTCAAGGGCCTGGACACCTCCTCTATCCTGGAAGCAGCCACTTGGTCTTCAGTTCATACCTTCACCAAACACTACTAACTAGACCACATCTCTAGGTCCAGGGCGGGGTTCGCTAGGGCTATCCTGCATGGATTCCTGGAATCTGCTTCCATACCAACCACCCTTTCTCAGTGAGCTTTAGCACTCACCCATATGCAGAATACTGTACCATAGGACTAGAAGGACATAGAAAAGTTGTGTAAGAACTTACCATAACCTTAGATGTCCTTCTCATCCATGTTGCAGTATTGCTATCCTCCTCCTTATCAGCTGTGGTTTCCCTCTCTGGGTGGCAATGACTTGGCATTGCCCTATTAAGACTGGCCCTGACTGCAGCCTTCAGTTTTGAGGGCTGGTGCGTGCCAACGTCATTTTTATGGTCCATGTACTCTCGCTTAGACCTGATGTCTTGCACACCTAGGAGGAACTGAAAGCTTTTGGATATTGGACATACATACGCGAGACTAGAAGGGTAAATCCATATGCAGAATACTGCAACATGGCAGAGAAGGACATCTATGGTTATTGTAAGTTCTTACACAACTTTTCTTTCTTGCTCAAGAATTTTGTGGCAGGCCCCCTCTGCAGTCTCTCTCCCTCTTCTGATAAACTTCAGAACTTCTTCCCATCTTCAGTGGCCTCCTTTCTGACAAAAATAGTTGAGTGATGGATAGGTGGGGAAGAAAGGGTTATACCTCTTGTACTTTGTCATTCAGGGCTATTAATTCTCAAACCCAGATGACCAAATACCTGATGATGTTATTTGTGTTTCACTGTTGCAGTCATTACATTTGGGTTATCTGCTTGCAGGTAGCCCTCAGTCGGCCTGATTAACAGAGTCTTGGGTCCTGCGTCGGTTGCTGTCCCTTCTTCCATGACGTCAGATCATCAGGGGTATAAAACATGCAGCCGACGCCATTACACCAGTCTTTCTTGCCGTGCGGTGCCTGAAGCAGAAGCAGTTCGAAACTGCCAGTCGGTCGACTCCTGAAATTTTCGTTTTCGAGTTTCAGAACCAAATTCTTCAACTAAAGCTAAGTACCCTGTTCGGGAAACTTTTTCTTGCTAATTACCGATGTCAGTAAAAGTTAATAATTGCATTACTTGTGGAAAGCAAATGCCTCATAAAGATTTTCATTCGTAATGTATTCCTTGCCTAAGCCCTGACCACGACATACCTTGCTGTTGCTTTTGTGCTTTAGTTAATCAGCACACTATCCGTCGTCAGTATATTTTCGCCACTAAATATTTCGGTTCTCGGTTTAATTATCCAGAAATGTCGTCGGTTAGCCATCCGACTACCGGGATTCAAAAAAAAACGCAAAGAATAAAGACAGAGACAGACCGCCAAGGTCCAAAACTGCTGACGACGCTTCTCCTAAGCTAATCACCAGTTCGCCGGTACTCAGTGAGGCGCTTTCGCAGCCCCTGATACCCACTACTTCTGATTCGCAGGCCTCTACTGAGACCCATTCGGAGTCTAGTATTCCGCGAGATGCTTCAGCTATGGAACCCGCGGATGTTTCTACCTTGGATGGGTCCGGGGCCGCTGTACAAGTACCGCCTTCTGAGGTGCATTCAGGCCTATGGACTTGCATATTAAACCGACGCCTCCTTCTTTACTAAGGCCTAAATCTCGATCCATGCCTAAAAAACCAACGCCCAGGCCACATGCTCAGGCCTCTATGCCTAAAAAATAAATAAGAATGGCTGAAGATCTAATAACTCTAATCAGGGGTAGCCACCACCCCCCCCCCCACACACACACACACCTTCTAAGAGGCCTAGGACTGAAGTTGATTATGAATCTTCTGATCAGGATTCTGTTTTTTCTGATTCTTCTGATGATCTGGATTTGCCCTTATCTACTTATGAAGATTCTGATGCAGAGGACTCCATTTCCTCTGCTTCCCCTCCTGAGGATTTTTCTTTTGGGGAAACCTTACATACTCTAAGGGAGCATTTCCACTGGGAAAGCCAGGATTTTTCTGATTCAAAAAAGAGGCTTAGGGATTTCCTTCTCCTACCTCAGCATAGGCCTTTATCTGTTCCTCCTGTACTAGACATTGTTGATGATGCTTTTTTGGAATCTAGTTTGGCCCCTGATTCCCTGCCTCCTGCTCCCAGAAAACCTGACAGATACTACTGGGTCCCTGAGTCCCACAAGTTCCTTTTCAAAAATCCTATTGCAGATCCAGACACTATTTCACAGGGGCCAAGGGCATTAAGGCTTCTACTGCTAAAAATCCTACCCCTTCTGATAGAGACTCCAGGGCGCGGGATAGATGGGGTAAGAAGGTTTACACTTCTGCAACCTTGGCCATTAGGGCTTTAAACTGCCAGTTTCATATGTTAAAGTATCAGCAACCTGTTATTGGACTGCTTAAACAGAAAATGATTTTGATTCCTGACTGTGTGGAAAATAAAGAATTACAGGATTTAATGCATTCTGCTGAACAAGTTGGAAAACATACTTTGCAATGTGGTTTTAATTCATTAGAGGCCTCTTGCAGGGCTGCTGTTACTGGGTTTGTGCTCAGAAGGCATGCTTGGCTTAAGGAGCAATCTTTGCCTGATCATGTTAAAGCTAAATTGTTGGATGCTGCTTTAAATCAGGACCACCTGTTTGGCAACAAGGCTGAGGAAGTTCTTAAAAAGATGGAAGATAAAGCTAAATCTATGCAAAATGTTAAAGATTTTCTGCAAGTTCAGCCTCCTAGATTTAGTAGGCACTGGCCCTCTAAGAATTGGTCCTTTCCAGCCCTTTCCAGGTCTTCTCAAGCCAAACCCAGACACAGCAAAAAACCCAGGTTTCAGTCCCAGGGGACACACAGAAGTAAGCAGTAGGGGGCCTCCACTTCCAAATCTGGGAATAATAAGACTTCCCCTATGGTAAACAGTCTCAATGACTTCCTTTTAAAATTTCCAAGCATTTATCAGCTGACTGCCCCTTTGGGGGAAAGATTGCTCTTCATGAAAAGAAGTGGGAACTCATTACCCAGGACAGATGGGTTTTAAATATAGTGTCCCAGGGATACAAATTTCACTTCCATACGTTGCCAACACCAAGCAGGTGGCCGGACCTACCCCCAAATCAGTAGGCAGAGGCCCAAAAACAAGTACTTTCTCTCTTAAGCATGGGGGCTATTCAACTGGTACCAGAAGAGGAAAAGGGCCAAGGTTTCTACTCGAGACTTTTCCTGGTACCCAGAAAAGACAATTCATGGCGTCCTATCCTGACTCTGTCTACTGTAAACACCTTTTTGGGGATTCCAAAATTCAAGATGCTGACTCTTCACCAATTACTTCCTATGCTAGGCAAAGATGCCTAGTTGGCAGCACTAGATTTAAAAGAAGCATACCTGCACATCCCAATCGGGGAATCTTGCAGAAGATACCTAGGTTTCAAAGCAGGCTACACGCACTATCAGTTCTCTGCACTGCCCTTTGGCTTATCTACTGCGCCCAGGGTATTCACAAAGTGCCTAGCTCCAGTTATTGCATTTTGCAGGTAAAGAAATATTCAAATATACCCATACCTGGACGATTGTCTAATTCAGGCAGAAAGCCAAGACATTTTTTTTAATCACCTGGCCTTTGTAAAAAGGGTTCTAACTTGTCTGGGGTACAGCATAAACGAAAAGAAATTACACCTGGTACCCTGACAACAAATTAGATTCCTGGGAGCAAGCTTGAATACAACTTCCCAGATGGCTTACCTCATGCCAGAGAAACAGATTAATTTGACAACCTACTTCAAACAAGTGGATACAAGCACTGGAGGAATCAGAACACTCTCAACGAAGTAGCTAATGTTAGCTGACTTTTATTGATAAAAGCTGAAGTGCGATTAATAACATACACTTTTCGACAAGTTTGTATTGAACTTCTTCAGAGCAAAAACAGTGAAACACACAGTGACTTTACATTTAAGCACCCAACAATTAACACGTGTTCATTCAATTAAGTACACCTGTGGAACTCGTAGTAAGCTACTAACGAGAAAACTAGAATGTCCGGTCCAGTCTATTGAAATAAAAGGCTGAACCGAACCTTCACGAGTGTTGTGCTCAAACATCAGAACGCCACCAATAAAACCACTTTAAAATTATTAAAAATGTTAAAAACTTATCAAATGACAAATTAAAAATAAAATGTAAGAAAATCCGTTTAATCTATAATTTACTTGTGTTTAAATGACACTTACAGTACCTGTTAGTACCTATAGAGGGCATGACTCTTTCATTAGGTTATTGATTCTCAAGTGCTACAATCGGACTGATTTTTTTTTTTTTTTTTTTCGTGAAGGTTCGGTTCAGCCTTTTATTTTATTTTATTTCAATAGACTGGACAATCACACTTCAGCTTTTATCAATAAAAGTCAGCTAACATTAGCTACTTCGTTGAGAGTGTTCTGATTCCTCCAGTGCTTGTATCCAGTCTTTTTTCGTTTTCATTGAGGTACTTCAAACAAGTGGCCACAAAAACCATGCTGTCTGCAAGACAAATACTGCAAGCCTTGGGGTTCATGGCCTCCTGCATTCTTCTAATTCCATATGCAAGACTGCATATGAGGAAACTACAGTAGTATCTAAAAAGCCTATGGTGTCGACATTCTCAAGTCCTAAAAACAATGATTCCTATCATACCTTGCCTATGCCTAGAGCTCCTTTTGTGGGCAGAGGCCTGCCACCAAAATAAGGGACTACCTTTCACACCACCCCCTGCCGCCCAAACCCTAACAACAGACACATCAGACTATGCACGGGGGCTCACCTGGCAGGGAAGTGCATTCAGGGCAAATGGAACCCAAGTCAAATGCACCTGCATATCAATCAAAAAGAAATGTTAGCTGTACAGAATGCTCTGACATCCTTCAAGGACCACATTCTTCCAGGACAACTAATGGTAAAGACGGACAACACCACTGTTATATGGTACATAAACAAGCAGGGGGGTACACATTCTTACCCGCTCTGCAGACTAGCCATGGCATTGTGGAACACAGCCTTGAGCTACCAAGTGCACCTACAAGCTCAATTCCTTCCAGAAAAATTAAGTACACTGGCAGGCGGACTAAGCAGAAACCTCATGGACCCACAAGAGTGGAAACTGAAACCAAGGATTTTCAGCATGTTGACAAGCAAATTGGGGAGTCCAGATATAGACCTGTTTGCCTCTCCCCAGAACTACCAATTGGACAAATTTTGCACAAGGACTCCCCACAAACAAGCCTGGAAAGTGGATGCTCTGTCCTTCAGCTGGAAAAACCTAACAGTCTATGCCTTCCCCCCTCTGCCTCTGCTCTTCAAAGTACTACTAAAAATCAAACAGGACAAACCAAGGATGATTTTGATTGCTCCAGACTGGCCGTGCTAACACTGGTACCCACTCCTGCTCAGTGTGTCACTGTTATCTCCATGGCACCTGTCTCGGACTCCTTCCCTGCTGTCACAGCAGGAGAACCAGATTCTGCACCCTCAGCTTCTAACACTGAACTTTGCAGCCTGGCTAATTACTTAATCTCTCCTTTACCTTCCCTCAGCAAACCTGTGATGGATTGGATATCATTTTAGAGGCAAGGAGGCCTAATAATAGAAAATCTTACGCTGAAAAATGGAAAAGATTCTGTGCCTGGAACCAATCTCAAGGGATGAGCACAGCAGCGCCCAATTTACCTCAGATTTTACAATGCTTAACTGAGATGCTTCTAAAGGGCCTGCCTTTTTCCTCCATTAAAATCCACGCCTCAGCCATTTCAGCTCATTATAACTCAACCCTCCCCTCTTCTCTCATGGACCAAAAATTTGAGACCACCCAGGAGACCTCCAACCCCAGCCTGGGACCTTAACTTTGTGTTGGAGAAACTCACTCTACCTCCTTTTGAGCCAGCTGCTACTTCAGACATAACATTTCTTTCTTGGAAAACAGCTTTACTTTTTGCATTCACTTCAGCTAGAAGGGTATTTGAATTACAGGCCGTTATGGCAGTGGAGCCTTTCATCATCTATCATGTGGACAGGGTGTCCCTCAGAACCAATCCATCCTTCATGTCCAAGGTGGCATCCAGTGTGGCCCTTAATTAGTCCATTCATTTGCCAACCTTCTTTCCCAGTCCACAGAATAAAGGGGAACAGATACTGCATTCCTTAGATGTGCACAGACAACTTAGATTCTACTTGTACAGGACTAAATCTCAAAGGAAATCTGAACAACTGCTGGTGGCTTTTGCTGCAGGGGCAGAGGGGAAGGCTGTTTCAAACCAAACCATTTCCAAATGGATAGGCCATTGCATTCATTTCTGCTACAAGCACATTGGAAAACCTATCCCACAGGGTATCAGACCCCACTCAACCAGGGTTGCAACTACCTCTTCAGCCTTTCTCAGAGACATCCCTGCCAGGGACATCCTAGAAGCTGCTACCTGGAGTTCTGTACATACTTTCACCAAGCATTACCATCTGCCAATTTTCTGTAAATCCAGAGCTGGCTTTGCCACTGCAGTCTTGCAGGGCCTTAAATCTGGTCCTAATGCTATCTAAATTCCTCCTCCCATCCTTAGCTTTGGAAATATACCCAAATGTGATGACTGCAACATTGAAACATGAAGAACATAGTACGGTTGTGTACACTTACCATAAATGTAGATGTTCGAGTGTATTCACTGTTGCAGTCCTGTTTACCCTCCCTCCAACCCCCTTACTTCTTTTGGCTATACCTCTACTCTCCTTTACTATGCTCAAAAGCTTTTTGGTGTATTTGCTTTTCTGTTGGAGGTATAACCTTGTATATTTACAGATTTAATTGCTTCCCATTAGGGGGGCACCTGACACCTGGGGCAAGAAAAACTGATGTAATGGCGTCGGCTGCATGTTTTATACCCCTGACGACCTGATGTCATGGAAGAAGGGACAGCAACCGACACAGGACCCAATACTTTGTTAATCAGGCCGACTGACAGACTACTGCAAGCAGATAACCCAAATGTGATGACTGCAGTAGTGAATACATTATGGTAAGTGTGCACAACTGTACTTTATCCATACTCAGTTCCTAATGCATGTTGTCCTTTTGCATGTTTGCGTAGTTGTGCAGTCAACCCACACCTGAAGATCTCAAAGACAAACTTTATTCTCCTTTAGACAAGAATCTTTGATTTGGTCCACAAGCTGCCAACGTATTTTAAAGTCTTCTAAAAGCAAGGCAAGACAGTGAAAGACTGAAGACTGATTCTGTTAACCTCCATGCCTAGATACCAGAGGATTTACCCAACCAAGCTCACTTGTTTTGTTAGAAAGGACTGCAGACCCTTTCATAAACACAAGAAGGCTCCAAGGAAGAGATTCTCAGAAAAATACACAGAGGGAACCCCACATCTGGGAGGCCTTACTTCAGGGAAAAATCACTGTGACGGTCTACAAATCAGCATCCCCCAACTCCTCAATCCTGCCCTGCCCCACTTCAAAAGGCTTATTCAGCCAATCTCAAGTTGGGAAAAGACCACCACAGACCACTGGGTCCTATCCATTTTAACAAAAGAGTTGTGCCATGGCCTGGAAAGAACTTTATTTTCCAGCATACTCCCCCACAACCAAGTCCATCTTCTACCACCTATAATCCATGAATTGCAGGCATATGGCAGTATAGGGCCAGTGCCTATAGAATTTGTTGGGGGTTCTTCCTGTACCATCCACTGTCAGATCTGGGAGGCATGTCTCGCCATCTAGATGCTTGATGGCACCTTCTCTGATCCATCCTCTAGGATCGGGGCCCTTGGATCGATCTTTAACTCAAGGCAGGTCTGCATCGGAGCTGAGGTTACATTCTTCCTTGACTCTGATGAGTTCTTTGACACAATTGGCTCTAGCACATTTATAAGAGTTGGAGTTTGAGCCGGACTGTCTCTGCCGACTTTGATAGGTTGGGATTGGATCTGAAATATTCAGATCCCCTTTCTCCCTTTAGGAGTGTTGCCCTGGATAGTTCAACTCCACTGTCAGCTTTGTATCTAAGTCGAACAGCGTCCAGGTTGAATCACCTTCAGGGGGTTTTGGCCCCAGAAGCAGGGTTTTCCTGATTCATCTCTGTCTCGGTGTTTGAGAAGTTCGAGAGAGTCCACTCCTATCCAAGAGAGAGAGAGAGAGAGAGAGATCTGACCTCTCTGAACTGGATCCTACCCTTCCCCATAGGATCTCCCAAGGTCCAAAGCCTGGTCTTCCTGTCTCATCGGGGCAGACAGCCTTGGAAAGCGTTGAGCCTTTTCTCCAAATGAATCCATCTCTGTTTCAGATTCCTTTCCTGAACCTCTCACAGCAGTGGGCTACTGTAATACAAGTGTAAAAGGAGGCATCTACATTCCTTATTAGGTATCTCCTACCACTGACACTGATTTTAATGAAAGAAGGTTCTCCTAGATTCCCTCATGAGGATGTCTCATTCAGGAAGATTCTGGAACTTCTTAGACATAGAAGGGGAGTGGTTCTCCCAAGACACTTCACCAGAGGGGTCAAGTGTATTTGAAGCTTTTGGTTCTGGCTGCCAACGAGATGGTAGACATAATCTCTTCACAGGCATGTAAGGAACCATATATGGCTGAACTTTTTCCTAAGAAGCCCAATAAAATTTTGGTCACTCCTAAAGATGGAGTCCATTAGAGCAATGGTCCTTCTTTAGATTCCATTGCAGTGGCAGTATCCACTAAGAAGGAGCTTGCAGAAGAGAAGCTTCTCTGTCTTTCTACCCAGCAAAGAATTTTATGCATTGGATGGATTCAGGAAGCATGTATACACTTCATCCACCTTGCCACTGAGAACATTGATATGTCCTTCTATTCCCATGTTTCAGTGTTCATACTGTGGGATTTCCAGCCCTCAGGCGACCCAACGTCGACTCCTCTACAAAAGCTTAAGCCTGGCTGCCGTAGGTGCATGGGACATCACACGTAGGGCCATAAACCATGGAGTATAAATGTGACATCGGCACGCACAGACCTCAGAACTTTTCAGCTGCAGATGACGATAACTTCAACCACTTATCTCCTACATTCAAAGACTTCTAAAAGATAAATACCCATTGGGGTTTGCCTTTTTCTTACTCACTTAAGCTTTAGCTTGATTGCTGTAGTTGTTTTCTTTAGCTGATTTTGGAGAAAAAGAGTAAATGTAGTTGCGGGCGCCAGATTCCGCACAAAGACTCCCACGACCACTGTGTCTTTTGCTTAGGTAAAGAGGACGACCATAAGGCCTGCTCTGTTTGCCAGTCCTTCATACCCAAGACCTTACCCAGCTATCTGGCCACGTTAAATCTGTTTTTAGAAAACCAAAGGCTTAAATGCCTCACGCTTAGGATAATTCCCGAGTTGGCTGTCCAAGCCGAACAACCTCTGAAGGCCAAAGTTTGCAGGCCTTCTCCAGATGCCGCTACGCCTTCGGATGTTCCGCCGACTACTGTTCTAAGAGCAGAGGGACACCCGATTACTCCAACAATTCCGACGGCTCCTCTGGAAGAGGCTGTGTCAGTACCCATGGAAAACAGGTCAGCGGAGTTGATTCAGACATCAGTTATAACCGACATCGAGGGGGAACCATCGCTTGACCGGCCAACCGAAACTTCTCCTACTCCAGCGCAGGCCTCTGTTTCCCTTCCTACCTGGATGCACACTCCTACTAAAAGGAAACGGAAAACTAAATACTTGAGCCCGACACCTCAAGCAGCCCCAGACTGGGAACCCTTCACTTCTTCTTTGATGCAGGCCTTTATGGCATTTAGGCCTGCAGGCCCTACTCCCACTAGCATCCCTGTGGTGAGTTCTAGGCCAGCCTCTGCCTCCTCCCTGCCTTTGGCACTCAGCAAGCAATTACTCAGGAAGACCCAGACCAGTCTTACTCTTCCTCTGAGGAATCTGTCTCCTATGTTTCACAGATTGCCTCTCCCATAGACTATTACTCACCTGAAGAGGACTCTATTGAAGGGGACTCCCCACTTGCGGACTTATCATTTGGGGAGACTATTTCAAAAATGAAAGAGTATTTCAAGTGGGGTACTTCTTTAGTCTCTGAAACCCAGAAGAGATACTTTGAGCTTCTACAGCTTGACTCACCTTCAGCCATCCCTGCAGTACTCCCAGCTTTGTTGGAAGCTTTCACTTCTTTTTCCAAGAACCCAGACTCTCAACCTCCTGCCCCTAAGAGTCCAGATAGGTTTTGCAAAGTCCCTGATGACTTCAGGTTCCTAATAAAACCACCCTTGGCCGACCCAGCAGTTATTGCAGTATCCACAGACAGACAGTCTAGGCAAGTGCCTTCTGCTTCCCTACTGTCATCCGATAAAGACAGTAAAACCATGGACAGAATGGGGAAAAAGGTATACAACTCCTCTACCATAGCTTTCTGGGCTATAACCTACCAAACTCACATGGTGAAGTATGCCCTAGACCTAGTTTCTCAGGCCACCACTTTGTTGGCTACCACCCCTTACTGTTCAGCTAAATCTGACATTTCCTCAAAATTGTCCCTGGCCACCCAAGTAGTCAGACACAATATCCGCTGCAGCTATGTTGTTGCAGAAGCAGATGCCAGATCTGCTGTCACTGCATCAACCTTGCGCAGATACTCCTGGCTCAGACTACAACCTCTGCCAGATGATTTTAAAGCCAAGATCATGGATGTGCCTCTGGATAACAACATTCTATTTGGCAAAAATGCTCTAGAACATTAAAAACTTGTAAGAAAAAAGCAAGGAACTGCAAGACATTAAGCACTTGCTGGTGTCTCTAGTGCCCAGATACTACAGGAACTAGCCAGCCAAAACATCTTTTGTCAGAAGGAACCCTTCTCTCTCTCGCCCTTTCTACTGCCAGACCATGTAGGGGATCTCGGAGACAACCTTATCCCAGACCCCCTCAACTACAACTCCCCAACAAACAGCCCTTTCCAGATAGAGGGGGACCCTCCTCTGCATGAGTCCCTTGCCCAAGTACTCCTTTCCGCCTGCCTTAACCAATGCCTCCCTTCTGGAAAAGCATCACTACAAATCAGTGGGTTCTTTCCATCATCCAAAAAGGATACTTTCTTTCCTGGAAAGAAAAACCTACACCAATAAGGATTCCTTTCCCTCCCCAAATTCATCTCCCTGTACTTCCTCCCACCCTGCAGTAACTAGTCTCCCAAGGAACCATAGAACCAGTTCCCTCAGGATAGGAGGGACGAGGCTTCTACTCCCACCTCTTCTTAGTCCCAAAAAAGGATGGCCCCTGAAGACCTGTCCTGGATCTTTCTTACCTAAACCTCTTCCTACAGGTGCCCTCCTACAAAATGCTCTCTTCAAACTCTTTTACCTCTCATTCCATCTCAAGCCTTCATGGTTACTCTAGACCTAAAGGATGCATACTTGCACATCCCAGTCAGACCGTCCCACAGGATGTTCCTACACTTCTCCGGGCCCTTTTCTCATTTTCAGTTTACTGCATTGACTTTTGGCTTGTCTACGGCACCCAGAGTTTTTACCAAGTGTTTGGCTCCAGACATCGCACATTGCTGAACCAAGGGAATACAAATCTACCGTTACTTGGATGACATTTTCATTTTGGCAGACTCACAGTCCACCCTTCTGGCAAATCTTCACTTCACCATGTCCCTTCTAAGCAACCTGGGTTTCGCACTCAACCTCAAAAAATCCTCTCTCCTCCCACAACAGGGCAAGATTTTCCTAGGGTGCAGAGTCAGAACAGATCTAATGAGATCCTTCTTACTGCCAGACAGGGTGCAATTCCTCTCCTCCCATTTCATAAGTTTATTGACAGAATCACAACTAACTGCAAGACAGTTTCTACAAACTATAGTTCTCATGGCTGCCACCATCCCCATGCTCCCACTAGCAAGGATGCACATGAGGAAATTCCTCTGGTACTTAAAGATGATTTGGTCACAGAGCCAACAACCTCTAGAGAAACTCATCCCCCTTATGCCCTGTCTAAAATTAGACCTGAAGTGGTGGATTCAGCAGGTTTCCGACAACTAGGGAATTCTTCTGCAGCTCCCTCCCACTTCTCAGTCTGTGCACACAGATGCATCAGACATAGGATGGGGAGCAACCCTGCTAGTCCCCTGCCCTGCAAAAACAGCACATCAATGTCAGGGAGATGACTTCTGTCCTCCTAGCTCTAGAAGTCTTCCTTCCCATGCTGCAACCAGGGATACTCCACATTGTGACAGACAACACTGCTGATATGTGGTACCTAAACAAACAAGGAGGGACAAAGGAATACTGGTTATGTCAGATAACCCTGCTAATCTGGGAAATAGCAGCAAAACACAACCTCTTCCTGAAAGCTTCATACATCCCCTCTCAGGAAAACAAGCAAGAGGACCTGTTCAGGAGAACCACCTCTCTGCAGCATGAATGAATGTTGCACAGGAATGCTTTCCTACACATAGTCCACCAGTGGGGCACACCACAACTGGAGCTGTTTGTCTCCCCCCAGAACAGACAACCGAACAGATTTTGCAGCAGGACTCGCTCACCGCTAGCTTGGAGAGTGGATGCCTTCAGTTTTTCATGGCAGGGAATGTACCTATAAGCCTTCCCTCCCTTCCTTCTAATTCAGAATCTCCTTTTGAAAATCAAGAAGGAACAACCAAAACTCTTGCTGGTGATTCCCTATTGGCCAAGGCATCACTGTTTCCCCCTTCTTTTTTTCACTAATCAAGAGGAATCACCCCAAGTTACCCCACAAGGTGGACCTACTAACTCAGCAATAGGGATCCCTCCTGCACCCACAACTGTCTTTACTGCAACTAACTCTGTGGGTGATCAACTTTTGATTCCTTTTAGGCAACACTACTCAGAAGACGTGCTGTCAGTCCTGAGGGAGGCCAGGAAACCAGCTACTAGGAAAAACTACTTGTCTAAATGGCAGAGATTCTCAAAATGGTGTTCTCTGAGAAACAAGGACCAATTCTGGCAGATCCTCCCCTGGTCCTGAACTATACCTGCTGACTCATTAAGGCGGGCCTAGCTTACTCTTCTGTCAAAGTCCATCTCTCAGCCATTTCTGCATGTTTGCCTTTACAGCCACTTCTTCTATCCAGACTGGATGTAAACCTTTTCTTGAGAGGGGTCTTACACATCAGACCACCAAGAAAGCCCATCCCTCCTCTCTGGGACCTCAGCTTCTTGCTCGAAAAGCTTACCCTTCCCCCTTTTGAGGCCAATAGTACAGCATCTCGTCAAATGTGGACATTGCCTCTGCTAGAAGAGTGTCTGAATTACAGGCCCTGATGGCTTGTCCTCCTTATACCACCTTCCACAGTGACAGGGTTACCCTACACACTAACCCCTCCTTTATGCCCAAAGTAGTTAATGAACTATCCTTGTCTGTTCACCTACCCACCTTCTTCCCCTCCCCTACTAACTCCACTGAGAGGATTCTCCATTCCCTAGATGTACATAGGCAACCGAGATTCTACTTGGACAAAACCAAGTCTTTCAGAAAATCTGACCCACTGTTTATTTCCTTCCATCCCAGGGCCTTCTCCAAACAAACTATCTCTTCCTGGATCATAAAATCCACCCTTTTTTGCTACTCTCACCATCACAAACCATTGCCTCAAGGAGTGCACGCGCATTCTACCAGAGGCATGGCTAACTCTAAGGCCTGCATGAAAGGACTAGACACAGCTTCCATCATGGAGGCAGCCACCTGGTCCACAGTCCATGCCTTCACTAAGCACTACAAGCTAGACCAGGTCTGTAGGGCCAGGGCAATCCTGCAAGGATTCCTAGAATCCTCCACCTCTGCCACCTCCCAACATTCCTTCTAGCTGTGGTACTCTCCCACAGTACGAATACTGCAACATGGGAATAGAAGGACATAGAATAGTTGTGTAAAATCTTACCATAACCATAGATGTCCTTCTCTTCTATGTTGCAGTATTCCTTCCCACCCTCCATCCCCCTGATATCATCTGTATTCTCCAGGGTATCCCCTAACTACAGGCCACTCTCTATAACCCTGCAGGGACATTTACATTTGCTTCTATTTGGCCTTAAAATCTCTTCTCTGGGCTTCAAGTTCTGAGGTCTGTGCGTGTAGACGTCACATTTATACTCCATGGTTTATGGCCCTACGTGTGATGTCCCACACGCCTACGGCAGACAGGCTTAAGCTTTTGTATAGGAGCTGATGTCGGGACACCTGCGGGCTGGAAATCTCACAGTATGAATATTGCAACATGGAAGAGAAGGATATTTATGGTTATGGCAAGATTTTACAAAACTGTTCTTTAACTGGCACACGTATGTCACCCACTTCCAGAGATATTGGCTAAGGAGGTCACCAGATCTCTTCCAGGGACTCCTGTCTTTGGGTCAGAGAAAGGCTATTGATTCACAGCTGGCTGCCCTGCGATCCCTTTCTAATGTCTCTGTGAACCTTTTCTCTGATGCTACAAATGGTGTGTCTAGAGCTACTGGTACAGGCATTTCCATCGGAAAGCATGCCTGGATGTGACTTTGGCACTTTGTGGAACATTTCAAGATATTTTTCATCAGTGCCCTTCATGATGGGTCAGTGTTTAGTTTTAAAGTCATATAAACCATTTCCAGAAGTAAGAAAGATGATAAATCCCTATCTGTTGTATGGTTCAAATTCTCAACACCTCAGCGGACCTAATCCAAAATCGGAAAGGAAGTAAGAGGATGGAGAATGTGGTTTTGTAAGTCCCATGGGTTTATGTCAGACACTTAAAAGAGCTCCCAGAGACGGAGGGAGAAACTCTCATAATGGATGTTGCCCAAGAGGCAAAAGTGATCCACAAAATCTGAGCTTCAGGGAACCATTTCCAGGAAAGCCTTTCCAGCACGCTTCAA
Source organism: Protopterus annectens (assembly GCF_019279795.1). Lineage (NCBI taxonomy): Eukaryota > Metazoa > Chordata > Ceratodontiformes > Protopteridae > Protopterus > Protopterus annectens. Next base: position 282,110,923 of record NC_056746.1, read on the forward strand.
TGTTTGCCAGACTCTTGTACTCCAGAGGCAGTTGGGGAGCACTTGTCTCTGCACCCATCAACCTGGACACTCAACATTCAAGTAAAATGTGTGTAGAGGATAGTAAGAAGAGTTTATATCATACCTTTCCAAACTCCCCCATCACTTCAGAATATAATTTCCCATGTCCCACCCCCAGAAAGGAAACATCTACTTCAGAGATACAGAAGTTACTTACAAGAAATCAAGTGATCCAAGAGGTCCCACCAGAGCAGAAAGGATCCAGAACTTACTCAAGATTCATTTTAATGCCACAAATGGGGACCCAAGACCAATTTTGGATCAAAGTCATCCAAACAAAATTTTGGATGGCCATGCTCAGTCCATTGTTCCATTACAAAGGAAGGATGACTGGATGCTCTTGATGGATTTTCAGGATGCATAGTACCATATAAAGGTGGACAGATGGTCTAGAAAGTATCTTCATTTCCGTCTGGGAGCGAATCACTTCCAATTGAGAGCACTGCCATTTGGACTCATCACAGCCCCCCAGATGTTCAGCGTGTGTATAGCAGTGGTAGGAACTCATCTACAACTGCAGGGTTTCCGAGTATAGAAAGGGAAGATGCCAATAATTTATTTGGACTGCAGGTGAGAGATTGCCTTCCCTGTTTGATATCGGAGTATAGGCAAAGAGAAAGAACTTGGTGGGGGGTCCTAAATGAAAGACCAGCATTGGTAGAGATTTTAGTAGAATCTAGAATAGAAGTTGCCAATAAAAAAGGAATAATTAGTAGAGCATATAAAATATTGCATGGTAGCTATAAGAATCAATAAGAGGAGGTTAGAAAGGATTGGGAAGAGAGTTTGGGTAAGCAATTCACAAAGAAACAATGGGAGCATATATGTATGTCCCCCAGGCATGCAACAAAATCTAGAAGATTTTGGATTTTTGCTTGGAAATATTTATATATTTGTGTACCTGAAGCAGACCAGAGTATTTTTCCTCGGGTAGATAGCAAATGTTGGAGGTGTGACAGGAAAGAAAGAGGTAATTGGAAACATATTTTCTGGGAGTACAGTGAGTTGGAGGAATTTAAGGATTTCCTGTGGGATGCACTGTTGAAGATGCTGGGTGGGCAGATTGGTGTGACGAGGGAGATGATTTTTCTGAGTTATGATACAGAATCGGAAATTGCCTAGCCATGGTAAGGCCTTGGTGTCTCTAATTATGGTGGCTGTCAAAAAAGCAATTAATAGAAAATGGAAAATAGAATCTAAACCAAGTATGTTAGAAGTAGTAGTGGTACTTGCTTATTAATGCATCCCGGAACCAAAGCATTCATAAGTCGCCTTGCATTGCTGATGATCTGATAAATCATAAATCACTACCGATTGCAGTCTGATTGCAAACACATACACAGGATTACAGTCTGTCATAAATGCTTGACGTTGTTGGCAACCTGCATTACCGTACCTTTGCTATAGGATAGGAAGTCTACGATTCAAATGTCTGCTATTACACTTCCAGCAATATGAACAGTGTCAGGCATTTAGTACTGACTGTAATCCTGTGTGTGTGTGTTTACAATTAGAATGCAATTGGTAATAATTTACCAGAAGGGCAACACTGTATGGAGAGTTATGAAAGCTTTTGCTCCTGGTTGCGTTAATATGATCTTTTTCATTAGCAGCCAAATACCACTGACGCATATTGGGAAGAAACATTTATAAATGAAAAGTAAACAATATTGTAATCAAACGGATTTTACCAAACAACATTAACAAATTTCGTGTCACATGCATGGTTGCTAGAATATGGCAATGGTGAGTCATTTCTCCATAAACTGGTGACTTAGGAAAGCTTTGGCTACTGGTTGCATTAATACGCAAGTACCAAAGTAGTGACTATAGTAACAGAGATAAAACAATTGGAATTGAGATCTTTAGGAAAAGGTAGGAGCAAAACTATACAGGAAAAAGTCCGAATTGTGGGAACATTACATACAGTGCTGGAATGAGGTTTGAAAGAAGGCAGGAGTTAAATGGCCTATAATAATGTTTGACTGAAAACATTTGGATAGATTGTGGGTGGTGTATGGTGTTTGCAACTGGGATTGTGTCCGTATGGTTTGTGATGTGGAATGCTTGCAGCTGGTATTGTGTTGGTTTGTTGTGTTTTCATTTATATAAATATATGATTGTTTATGTCATAAGTGATGGTTTAATAAATATGTTCCTTGTTTTAAAAAAGGGGTAGGAATTAAATAGTTTGTGTAATGTTGTTATATGAGATATGTCTTTATATGTGAAGCATAATATCTGTTAATTTTATACAGTTTGATTACTTTTATGTAATGTAAATGTGCCTATGTCAGAATTGATAAATCAGTAAAGGTGTTAAGAGAATTTATTTTTTCCAGTTTATTTTGTCAGTTGACAGATTCTGGGGCTTTTCTGCCACACTTCCTTCAGATTGTAGGTCCTGTCTGAGTCCTACAATTTTGTCTCATCTCAGTTTTTTTTGAAGTGTGTGTATTATCGTGGAGATATGTGTAGGGCTACTACTACTGCTACTGTTCCAAGAAGATATACCTGGGTACATATTCATTGTGTTTTGATGAAGTAAAGTCTGAGATTTTAAACTCTGCTTTAGACAAAGAGGTTTTGTTTGGCCCTGCTGCTTCTCAGGTTCTCAAAACAGATTGATGACAGAGGGGAAATTAATTCAGGGAGTTACTAAGAACTAAGATTTTTCAAGCCCCACATCACAAATTTTTACAAACCTTCTGTTTTTGTTTTAAGACCAAAGAGAAGAATGCATCTACTCCAGAATGTTTCTGTAGTTTCAAAGAACACACTTTCCCAGAGGCTAGTTCTAGATCTATCCTTTCTCAACTAGTGTGTGAAAGTACCAGCATTCAAGATGTTAACTCTTCATAGTCTGTTAGAGTCATTTCTCTTCTGAGTTTTATTCTAACAGTGAACTTTAAAGACGCTTATCACTTTCCCATAGCCACAGGCTTCAGACAGTTTCCCGGATTCTGGGTTTGGGTCACATTATTCATTTCACCTGTTTCCCTTTGAGTTAACTACAGCTCCTAGAATATTTACAAAAAGTCTTGGTCCAGGGATAGCTCATTGTAAACCAGAAAGCATTCACATTTTTTCCTTATTTGGGCAATTTGCTGATCTTTCCAGAGTTTCTGCCATGAGCCCGGTTTTGTATCAGGTGTCCGTAACATGGGTTTTTTCAGTCCTTACTAATCTGGACTTCCAGGTAAATGTTCAAAAATCCTCCTTGACTCTGTCATATAGAATTGTGCTTTTAGTTTGCCTTCTATATATATCTGCTCAACACTTGAAAATGTGAATTTGTATCTGGAAACTTTCCTGATGATCTCCTGTCAGACTGAAACTTCAGTCAGAAAATATCTTTGGATTCTATGATTCTCAAGATTTCCTCTTGACAGGTTATACATGAGAGAATTTTCAGTGTTAAAAAAAATGTGGATTTGATATTCTCATTTTCTGGAATTTTCAGATTCCAGTTTTGGGCTTTGTCGACATTCTCATCTTCTGTAAGTTTCAGATTCCAATTTTGGACTTTATCAAGAAAGAACTTCATTGGTGGAGGCAGTATAAGACACTTTACTTTTGTTTGGGGAGCAGTTTCTATGGGAGTAAAAGTGTTAGTCTTGTGGGACAGTTCACACAGACAAACCAAAGCATTTAAATGTCAGAGATGTGAGCTGTGATCCATACCATAGAATCTCTTCATTACCTGTGGTCCCTGTGGGTAATTGTTAAGTGTTTACAAACAATATCCCAGTAATGTGATAAACAAGGACATCAGGTCTTACTCCCTGTGCAGACTGGCTATGATGTTTTGGGAGTTAGCTATACAGCATTGTACAACTCTCCAGCAATCTTGCATGGCATCAGAGCAAAATCTAGTGACAGAAAAACTGAATAGGACCAGGACAGACTTTGACATTTATAAATTGAATGAGGAGGTCTTCCAGGAATGGGTCCAGTTGTGGGGAACACCTCAAATAGATCTGTTCACCTCCTTTCCAAACAGGCAACTAAGTAAATTCTACACCAGGTCTTCTTGCAGGCAGGCCTGGAAAACAGATGCATTTTTATTCCCATTGTGGAGAATGTTCCTGTATGCAGGCCTGGAAAACAGATGCATTTTTATTCCCATTGTGGAGAATGTTCCTGTATGCATTTCCATTCCTATCACTTATATCCAGGGTCATTCTGATGATAAAGAAGTATTCTTCAGAAAGTATGGTCGTGACTTCCTTCTTACCCAGGCAACATTGGATATGCATCATATTGATCCTTGCTGCAGTAACCTTAACTATATGGGGTTATATCAGTATAACAGCCAGCTTCCAAAGCTTCAGGGCACTTTCCATGTGCTCAAACCATTAGGCAGCTTAAGCTGAGCTGCCTAAAATCAGAGGTTTGAGTGCCAAGCCTGTCATAGCTTTCCTGATGATGGGAGTGTTCCTGTGCAGGCTTTTGAGAATCAGTGGTTGGCTTGTGCTATTCCTTTGCAGGGCAGATGAGTTCCTTTTGGGGGAAAAACCTTCCACATAAAAAAACATTGCAGATGGAATTTCCAGAACCTTCACCCATTCCTCCAGTACCATCAACTTTGGAGGATGTGCGTGTCACTGCCTGCAGTATTCCTGACAGTGAGCCTGCTGCCCCTAAAAAGGCAGATAGATTGTATAAAGTTCCTCAGTCTTTAAGTTTTTGTACACTCATCCCAAACCTGACCAAGCAGCTATAGCTGTAGTTAAGCTTATTGCCACTAAACATTTGGATAATTCTAATCCTAACACTTTGACAAGGATGGGAAAATAATTGGTAGGTACCAAAGAATGTACACTTCTAAAACTTTGATTTTTAGAATTTTTAATTGTCAGGATCAAATGATAAAGTTTATACTGATTTCTTGTGAAGTATAAGGAATCTTTTGACTGCATATTCGTCTTCTCGAGGAAAACGAAATCTGCTTTAAATAGTTTCATTTCTTCCATTTTACGTATCATAACTCATTGCTTACAGTGTGTGTATGATTCTGTTGATGCTTCTTCCAGGGCTGTGGCCACTGATACTCTTTTGAGGAGGTTTGCCTGGCTGTGTTCTCAGAACCACACTGATGATGTGCAAAATGATATTTTAAATTCTCCTCTGAATAGAGATTTAGTTTTTGTTCCGTCAGCTGCAGAAATTTTTAAAATGAGAGGCAAACTGATGTATGAAATCTCTTAAGATTTTTCAGCCCTTCTTTTCCAAATTTTCTAAGGGTTTCTCTAACACCTCATCCAGTTTTGGCAAGAAACAAAATAAACAGCCTCTGCAAAATCCTCTTGAACAGATGTTTAAAAAGAAATGGCAGGGTGGTTCCAAAAAGGATACAGAAGCCACTTAAAACAAACGATAGTCTAACAAGTCATAATGACTGTTGAAGCACTGTGTTTCCCCTGTCCATCCTGACAGTCCCTTTTCCTTTCCAAAAATAATGACTCTCCATTTCTGTCTTTGACAGTATGTTATTTTAAATAAATGGGTTGAAAAGATCATTCATCAATGTTACAGATGGCAGTGAGAGGAAATTCCTCCTTTCTAGGGGTAATGCTTCATCCACCAGATCAGATTCCTCTATTTCCCCCAACTCTTCAACATGTGTTTTCTCGGAGTAAGAGCCAATTCCCCGTTTTCGGTTTCAGAAAGATATTTAATCGAGGATGCTTTTGGTGTCAAAGAAATAAAATGCTTAGAGACCAGTTCTGGAACTTTTTTTGTTAAACCAGTTTGTGATAGAGCCCAAGTCCAGAATGCGGTCATATTGGAAACCATTACCCCCTTCTTCTTCATTTAAGTTTCCTGGTAACACCTGATTTAAAATATGCTTATGACATCCCTGTTAATCCAGACTTCAGGTGCTTCTTAAGGTTCAGTGTGTCTGGATTATATTATCAGATCAATCTGATGTTGTCCGTTTTCATACAGTTCAAAGTTTGGGTTGTCACATTCAATCGGATCTGACCTTGGCACCTTCTTCCAGAGCTTTGGATCTGAGGCTGTGACTCTTCCCCATCCCACAGTCCCTTGAATTACCTCAGATCTTATTTGTTGCATGTTCTATTCAAACATGTTTTCCGAGAGCTCTTGCAGTCTGTTCATGGTAAGTGAAAGTTTGATATGTCCTCCTATTCCTATGTTGCAGCATTCGTACTGTGGGGTTTCCCACCTCAGGCGACCCGACGTTGACTCCTATACAAAACCTTAAGCCTGGTTGCTGTAAGTGCATGAGACATCACATGTAGAGCCATAAATCAGGGACCTTAAAGTGTCGTCTGCCCGCACAGACCTCAGAACTTTTCAGCCGCAGACGACGTCACATCGTTCGCTTTCTGTTGCATATTTCTTATCTGTGGTATGTGTTTTCTAGATAGTTCGTAGTTCGATTATAAACTTAGTTGGGATAATATTATGTTTGTTAGCAATTAGATAGTTTATTCTTAGATGTGGTTTAATTTGTACTATTTGTAGAGTTTTTTTGACAGTATTAGCAAACCAAACCAAAAAGGCATTTGTGTTATCCCAAAACTACTAACCAAAAAGGAATACTCCATTGTCTCAGAACCTCCAAATGGACTAGATAAGGCAAATAAACCTTGACTGCACAAGCTGAAAATTTTTTTAAATACAGAGGTGAAAAATTCCAACAAGGAATAAAATACTAGTTAAGAGTTTTTGTCCTGTACTCAGACTTTCTCAGTACTGAAAACATTGTTTCTTACGTGTCCCTTTCAACTCCTTGTTACATAAGCAACTTCAAAAGTTTAAAGACATAATGTGCAGTTTCAAAACATCCCATTAAAAATTAATAAATATAAGAGAAGCAAAACTCCTTTATTATAACAAATCATTACATCTAAACTAAGCACAGTTCTTCACCGCTGGTTGTGCAACAACAAGAAAAAAAATTAAACTAACATATTGTTAAAAACTAATGTATATTTAGTTTAGTATTCCAAATGGTAATCATTCATGAGGGAGTAAATAGTTTATTTATAACAGAGTAACCTTGGATTAGTAAATAATTCAGTAATTAATTTTTTATCTTGTATTTATAATTTTGCTGACTGCATCTTTAAGACTGGGGCAGTTGATACATTCTTATTTAATTCATTGGAGTTAAATGCATTTAACTTAAAGTGCCATAGGAGTTCTTTATATTCAAGTGTATTCTCCCAAGCCCTTCCCCTTGGGTTTGGTAAAATAATTTCCAGAATACAAAATCTGAATTTAGGAATGCCATTACAGGCAGTAAAGTGCTTACAAAGGGTGTTGTTCTTATTCTTTACTTGGATTTTATGTGTCCTCCTAAATCCTTTTATGTAGGCCTCTCTGTTTGTTTCCCAGCGTAAAAACTAGAGCATGTATTGCGCATTCCTAAATATACTAGTCAATTGGTATGGATGATACAATACTTTTGATGTATAACCCCCCTCCCCCCCATTCAGCTATATCCATGTAAATTTCAGTCTGTAGACTGTCTGGATACCCTCTTTCTTTAAGCATTACTGTTAAGGTCTAAAATTCTTGGAAATCATCCAAAACAGTCTGATGAACTGTCCTTTCACTAACTTTTCTTGGCCTTGTAGGCTAGAAAAACTATTAAAATGTAAATAACTATTGCTTAACATGAGTTTCCTATAGATTAACAAAATTCTACCTTTGTATTTAAAAATGTTAGCTGCGGTAGCGTTGTCGCCTCACAGTTATACGTTGCCTGTTCGATTCTCAGTTAGAGCGTCTTCTGTGTGGCGACATGCATGAATGGGCATTCCTTCGTTGAAGGTTGTGCGTTAGACCCGGCAAGTCAGCACGTAAAAATCTACTGCCAATCATTAGCGGACTGTAGTTCCACTGTGGCGACCCCTAACAGGGAAAAGCCGAAAGACACAAACAAAGTGTCCAAATAATTATATTTATTGATATTATAAATGAATTATAAAAATTTGCTTATATTCAAAAGAATTATAGGGTCATGGATTAGTATTAGGCTAATTACCCTTGTGGGCCATTTTAAGCCTAGTGAGTTATCCCATATGAGAATCAAGCCGTGCTCTTTGTGCTTGTACTGCTCCCATAGTTTTCCAAAAATGTCTGGCTCTGGCCATTGCCTTTTGCAGACAAAGGAATATCCAGATTTACCCATACTTAGATGGCTGCCTTATTCAGGCAGACAGCCAGGAAAAGCTGCTGAAGCGCCTGACCTTTATAAAGACCCTACTAACCTCCCTAGGGTACACAATCAACGAAAAGAGATCCAAACAGGTGCCCACCTAATGGATTATCTTCCTGGGAGCAAGCCTGGACACAGCATACCAGATGGCATTCCTTACAGCAGAAAAACAAATTTTCCTGACATCCAACTTCTCTCAACTAGCCAGCAGACCCCAGTTGTCGTCAAAGGAAGATCCATCAAGCTCTGGGGATCATGGCATCTTGCATACTACTCATTCCATATGAGGAAACTTCAGTGGTACCTAAAAAGCCTTTCGTGTCAACACTCTCAAGACCTGGAAACTCTTCTACCTATAATTCCTTGCCTCAGAAAAGATTTTCTTTGGTGAGCAACAGCATGCTCCCACAACAAGGGACTGCTGTCTCTCCACCCCTGCCGCCCAGACCCTCACCACAGACGCATCAGACTATGTTTGGGGTGCACACCTGGACAGCAGGTGCATACATGGCCAATGGAGCCTGCAGCAAATCCCTCCGCACATCAGCCAAAAAGAGATGATGGCTGTCCACGCCTTGATAGCTTTCAAACCCCTTCTCTCTCCAGGGGCTCTCCTGATCAAAACAGACAACACCACTATGATGTGGTATATCATCAAGCAGGGAGGGACTCACTCCTACCCTTTATTCAGGCTGGCCATGACGCTTTGGCACACAGCCTCTGCCATGCAACTGCACCTGTTAGCGCAGTTCCTGCCAGGCTGTCTCAACTCTCTGGCAGACCACTTAAGCAGAAGTCTTCTGGACCTACACGAGTGGCAGCTCAACAGAAGAACCTTCACCCTAACAACTCAGAAATGGGGCACCAAGAAGGGCGACCTCTATGCATCCCACACCAACCATCAGCTCAGCAAATTCTGCACCAGGGGGCATCACTGCATGGCTTGGAAAGTGGATGCTCTGTCCTTCCCCTGGGTCAGTCTGTCTGTCTATGGCTTTCCTCCACTACCTCTCATCCCCAGGGTGCTGCTCAAAATAAAGGAGGAAAAACCAAGGACCATTCTTATAGCTCCAGACTGGCCTCGCCAGCACTGGGTACCCCTTGCTGTGCAGCCTGTCCCCACTGCCACCATGGAATCTTCCTCAGATTCTAAACCTCCTGACCCAGAGGGTAGGGAATTCATGCATCCCCAATTGCAGATACTCAACTTGGCAGCTTGGCTTATTCCCTAACCGCGAACCAATCTGCCAACCTCAGTAAACAGGTTCTAGATGTTATCCGTGAGGTCAGACACCCCAGCACTAGAAAGTCGTATGGTGACAAATGGAAAAGGTTCTGTACCTGGATCCAGGCTAAGGGAGCCAATACGGCACAGCCCTCCCTCCCTCCCTCTCATCCTGGATTACTTAGCTGACCTACTACACAGTGGCCTCTCTTTCTCCTCTATAGAAATTCTTGCCTCTGCTATTTCTGCTCATTTTCCCACTGAGCAACCTCTTTTTTTACACCCTTTGATCAAACAGTTCATAAGAGGGGCTAGCAACTTGTGGCCACCCAGAAGGCACCAGCCCTAGCTTGGGACCTTAACTTTGTATTGGAAAAGCTCACCCTGCCCCCTTTCGAACCAGCTTCTTCTGCAGACCTAAAATTTCTCTCCTGGAAGACAGCATTCCTTCTGGCCATCACTTCAGCCAGAAAAGTCTCTTAGCTGCAAGCGCTCATGGCTGTGGAACTCTTCATCATCTTCCATGCTGACAGGGTATCCCTCAGAACCCATCCTTCATGCCCAAGGTGGTGTCCAGTGTGGCTCTCAACCAATCCATTCATTTTCCCACCTTTTTTCCTAATCTCCAGAACAAGGGGGAAGGGATTCTGCACTCTCTAGATGTGCGCAGACAGCTCAGATTCTATCTCGACAGGACTAAATCCTTCAGAAAGTCTGATCAATTGCTGGTTAGCTTTGCTACAGGGGCAAGCCGTCTCCAAACAAACCATATCCAAATGGATAGCACACTGCATCCATTTCTGCTACAAACAACATGGAAAACCTCCCCCCAAGGGGGTCAGGACTCACTCCACCAGAGCAGCCCCCACCTCTGCAGCTTTCCTCAGAGAGGTCCCCACCAGAGACATCCTGGAGGCTGCATCCTGGCAATCTGTTCACAGTTTTACCAAGCATTGCCACCTGCCTCTCTTCTCCAAATTCAGGGCAGGATTTGCCTTTGCAGTCTTTCAGGGCATCCTAGCCCAGCACCTAGATGTTCTTCGTGTTTCACTGTTGCAGTCATTACATTTGGGTAGTCTGCTGGCAGGTTGCCCTCAGTCAGCCTGATCAACAAAGTCTTGGGTCCTGCGTCAGTTGCTGTCCCTTCTTCCATGACATCAGGTCGTCAGGGGTATAAAACATGCAGCCGACGCCATTACATCAGTCTTTCCTGCCGCGCGGTGCCTGAAGCAGAAGTAGTTTGCAAGTGCCGGTCGGCCGACTCCTGAAATTTTCATTTTCAAGTTTCAGAAACGAAGTCTTCAACTAAAAGCTAACTACCCCGTTGGGGATACATTTTCTTGCTCCTTTCCGATGTCAGTAAAAGTTTATAATTGTATTACTTGTGGGAAGCAAATACCTCATAAGGATTTTCATTTGTACTGTATTCCTTGCCTAGGCCCTGACCACGACGTACCTTGCTGTCAGTTTTGTGCTTTATTTAATTAGAGCACTATCCGTCATCGGTACATTTTTGCTTCTAAATATTTCGGTTCTCGGTTTAATTATCCAGAAATGACGTCTGTTCGCCATCCGACTACCGGAATACTGAAAAAACGCAAAGAAAAAGACAGAGACAGGCTGTTTAGGTCCAAAACTGCTGACAATGCTTCTCCTAAGCCAGTCACCAGTTCACCGGTACTCGGTGAGGCCCTTTCGCAGCCCCTGATACCAGCTACTTCTGATTCGCAGGCCTCTACTGAGACCCATTCAGAGTCCGGTATGCCGCGAGATGATTCACCTATGGAACCCACGGATGTCTCTGCCTTGGATGGGTCCGGAGCCACTGTGCAGGCACCGGCTTCTAGGGGTGTATTCAGGCCTACAGACTTGCATATTAAACCGACACCATCTTCAATATTAAGGCCAAAATCTCGATCTATGTCTAAAAAACTGCCACAGAGGCCACATGTTCAGACCCCTATGCCTAAAAAACAAATGATAAGAATGGCTGAAGATTTAATTTCTCTAATCAGGGGTAGTCAACCCCCCCCCCCCCCCCCCCAAGAGGCCTAGGGCTGGACTTGACTATGAATCTTCTGAACAGGACTCTGTTTCTTCTGACTCTTTTAATGAACTGGATTTGTCCATACCTACTTATGAGGACTCTGATGCAGAGGATTCCATTCCTTCTGCCTCTCCCCCTGAGGATTTTTCTTTTGGGGAAACTTTACATACCTTAAGGGAGCATTTCCACTGGGGAAGTCAGGATTTTTCTGAATCCAAAAAGAGGCTTAGGGATTTCCTTCTTCCTCAGCATAGGCCTTTGGGCTATACCTCCTGTACTAGACATTGTTGATGATGTGTTTTCAGAATCCAGTATGGCCCCTGATTCCCTGCCTCCGGCCCCTTGTAAACCAGCCAAATACTACAGGGTTCCTGACTCTCACAAATTCCTTTTCAAAAATCCCGTTGCGGACCCTGAAACCATTTCTCAGGGGCCCAAGGCATTAAGGCTTCTACTGCTAAAAATCCTACCCCTTCTAATGGAGACTCCAGGGCGATGGATAGATGGGGTAAGAAGGTTTATACTTCTGCAACCTTGGCAATCAGAGCTTTAAACTGTCAATTCCATATGCTAAAATGTCAACACCATATCATGGGACTGCTTAAACAGAAAATGATGCTGATTTCTGACTGTGTGGAAAATAAGGATTTACAGGATTTCTTGCATTCAGCTGTACAAGTTGGAAAACATACTTTGCAATGTGGTTTTGATTCTTTGGAGGCCTGTTGCAAGGATGCTGTTACTGGGTCTGTGCTTAGAAGGCATGCTTGGATTAAGGAGCAGTCTCTGTCTGATCATGTTAAAGCAAAATTGTTGGATGCTTCTTTGCAGCAGGACCGTCCGTTTGGCAATAAGGCTGAAGATGTTCTAAAAAAAGATGGAAGATGAAACTAAATCTATGCAAACTGTGAAAGATTTCTTACAAGTACAACCTCCAAGATTTAGTAGGCACTGGCCTACTAAGAACTGGTCCTTTCCAGTTCCTTCCAGAGCCACTCAAGCCAAACCCAAACATTCCAAAAGCACCAGGTTTCAGTCCCAAGAGACTTTCAGAACTAAGCAATGGGGTGCCTTCGCTTCCAAATCTGGAAATAAGACACCACCCTATGGTAAACAGTCTCAATGACTTCCATTTAAAATTACCAAGCACTTATCTCTTAGCCGCCCCTTTGGAGGGAAAACTGGTGCTTCATGCAAAAAACTGGCAACATATAACCCAGGACAAATGGGTTTTAAGTATAATGTCCCAGGGATACAGATTTCATTTCCACATGTTGCCAACTCCACAAACGGGTGGCCAGACCTGCCCCCAAATCAATGGGCAGAGGCTCAGAAACAAGTACTTTCCCTCCTAAACATGGGGGCAATTCAGCTGGTACCAGAAGAGGAAAAGGGACAAGGTTTCTCTTCCAGACTTTTTCTGGTACCCAGAAAAGACAAATCATGGTCTCCAATTCTGGACCTGTCTACTCTAAACACCTTTCTGGACATTCCAAAATTCAAGATGCTGACTCTTCACCAGTTACTTCCTATGCTAGGCAAAGATGCCTGGTTGGCAACTCTAGATTTAAAAGAGGCTTACCTGCATATCCCAATCAGGGAATCTTGCAGAAGATACCTACTTTTCAAAGCAGACTACTTGCATTATCAGTTCTCTGCACTGCCTTTTGACTTATCTACTGCACCCAGGGTATTTACAAAGTGCCTGGCTCCAGTAATTGCATTCTGCAGGCAAAGAAATATTCAAATATATCCATACCTGGACGATTGTCTAATTCAGGCAGAAAACCAGGCCATTCTTCTAAAACATCTGGCGTTTGTAAAAAGGGTTCTAACTTGTCTAGGGTACACCATAAACGAAAAGAAATCACAACTGGTACCCTCTCAAAAAATTACATTTCTGGGTGCAGGCTTGAATACAACTGCCCAGATGGCTTTCCTTAAGCCAGAAAAGCAAATTCATTTGGTGACTTACTTCAAACAGATGGCCACAAAATATAAATACTATGGCCTCCTGCATTCTTCTAATTCCATATGCAAGACTGCATATGAGGAAACTTCAGTGGTACTTAAAAAGTTTATGGAGTCAGCATTGTCACAGCCTGGAAACAATGATTCTTATCTTACCTTACCTGCAATTAGAGTTCCTATGGTGGGCAGAGGCCTGCCACCAAAACAAGGGACTGCCATTCACACCACCCCCTGCCGCCCAAACCCTAACAGACCCATCAGACTACACATGGGGGGGGGGGTTCATCTGGCAGGGAAGTGCATTCAGGGCAAATGGAGCCCAAATCTCAAATGCACCTTCATATCAATCAAAAAGAAATGCTAGCTGTACAGAATGCACTGACAGCCTTCAAGGACTACCTTCATCCAGGACAACTAATGGTAAAGATGGACAGCACCACGGTTATGTGGTACATAAACAAGCAGGGGGATACACATTCCTACCCCCTCTGCAGTAGGGCCTTTAGTTACCAAGTACAACTACAAGCTCAATTCCTGCCAGGAAAGTGGAATATTCTGGCAGACGAACTAAGAAGAAATCTCATGGACCCACACGAATGGAAACTGGAACCACGGATTTTCAGCATGTGGACATGGAAATGGAGGAGCTCAGACATAGATCTTTTTGCCTCACCCCAGAACTACCAGTTGGACAAATTTTGCATAAGAACTACTCTCAAAATACCCTGGAAAGTGGATGCTCTGTCCTTCAGCTGGAAAAACCTATTAGTCTATGCCTTTCCCCCTCTGCCTCTGCTCTCCAAAGTTCTACTAAAAGTCAAACAGGACAAACCAAAGATGATTTTGGTTGCTCCAGACTGGCCTCGCCAACACTGGTACCCACTCCTACACAGTCTGTCACAAATTTCTCCATGACACCTTCCTTTACTGTCTCAGCAGGAGAACCAAATTCTACACCCGCAGCTCCAAAAATTGAATCTTGCAGCTTGACTAATCACTTAAATTCCTCCTTAGTATCCCTCAGCAAGTCTGTGATGGATGTCATTTTGGAGGCGAGAAGACCTAGTATTAGAAAATCTTATGCTGACAAATGGAAAAGATTCTGTGCCTGGAATCAGTCTCAAGGGGTGAGCACAGCAGCGCCCAATTTACCTCAGATTTTGCAATATTTAACTGAGATGCTTAACAAGGGCCTGTCTTTTATTTCCATAAAAATCCATGCCTCAGCCATTTCAGCCCATTGCAACACAGAACCCCCCCCCCTCTTCTCTCATCCTCTGCTAAAGCAGTTTCTCAGAGGGGCCAAAACTTGAGACCTCCCAGGAGAGCTCCAACCCCTGGCTGTGACCTTAATTTTGTATTGGAGAAACTCACTCTAGCTCCTTTCGAGCCATCTGCTACTGCAGACTTAAAATTCCTTTCCTGGAAAACAGCCTTCCTTTTAGCAATCACTTCAGCTAGAAGGATCTCTGAATTACAGGCCCTTATGGCAGTGGAGGCTTTCATCATCTTTCATGCGGACAGGGTATCACTCAGGACCAATCCATCCTTCATGCCCAGGGTAGTATCCAATGTGGCTCTTAATCAGTCCATTCATTTGCCAACTTTCTTTCCCAATCCACAGAACAAGGGGGAGCGGATTCAGCATTCATTGGATGTACATAGCTTAGATTTTACTTGGACAGGACTAAATCTCGAAGAAAGTCTGAACAACTGCTGGTAGCATTTGCTGCAGAGGGAAAGGCTATTTCAAAGCAAACCATTTCTAAATGGATAAGCCATTGTATTCATTTCTGCTATAAGCACCATGGAAAACCTATCCCCCAGGGAATCAGATCCCTTTTCATCAGGGCTGCATCTACTTCCACAGTCTTTCTCAGAGGTGTTCCTACCAGGGATATTCTAGAAGCTGCTACCTGGAGTTCAGTTCATACTTTCACCAAGCATTATCACTTACCAATTTTCTCTAAATCCAGAGCTAGCTTTGCCACTGCTGTTCTGCAGGGCCTTGTAGCCGGTCCTAATGCTGTATAAATCCAACCTCCCAACCATAGCTTTGGAAATCTACCCAAATTTAATGACTGCAACAGTGAAACACAAAGAACATAGTACAGTTGTGTACACTTACCATAAATGTAGATGTTCGAGTGTATTCACTGTTGCAGTCCTAGTTACCCTCCCTCCAGCCCCCTGGTTTTCTCTTGCTATGCCTCTATTTTCTTTTACTATACTTAAAAGTCTTTTTGGTGTATTTGCTTTTGTTTGGAGGTATATATATATTTTTGTGTTTTTAATTACTTATATATTTTGCTCCCCATTTGGGGGGCACCTGACATCTGGGGCAAGAAAAACTGATGTAATGGCATCGGCTACATGTTTTATACCCCTGACGTCATGGAAGAAGGGACAGCAACCGACGCAGGACCCAAGACATTATTAATCAGGCCGACTGAGGGCAAGCTGCTAGCAGATTACCCAAATGTAATGACTGCAACAGAGAATACACTCGAACATTTACATTTATGGTAAGTGTATACAACTGTACTTTTCTTTGACTGCCTCCACCCATTTCCTCAGCTTTGGGAATCAACCCAAATGCGATTACTGCAACAGTGAAACACAAAGAACATAGTACAGTTGTGTACACTTACCATAAATGTAGATGTGTGAGTGGTATTCACTGTTGCAGTCCTGGTTTCCCTCCCTCCATCCGCCTTTCTTCTCTTTCCTTACAAGGGACATGTTGGTTTTTACTTTCTACTGGTGGGACTCTTCCACCAGAACCTGGCTCCTTCTTGGGGGCTCCTAACAGATTAGAGCAAGAAAAACTGATGTAATGGCACAGGCTGCCTTACTTTATACTGCTGACGACCTGACGTCAGTCCTGAAGCGACAGCAACCAATGCAGAAATACTAAGCCTCTGCTATTCGGGCCGGGCGAGGGCTACCCTGGCAGGGATGATCCAAATGTGATGACTGCAACAATGAATACACTCAAACATCTACATTTATGGTAAGTGTGCACAGCTGTCCTTTCTTCACTGCTGGTTGTGCAACAACAGGAAAAAAAATCAGACTAACATATTGTTAAAAACTAATGTATATTTAGTGCAGTATTCCAAATGGTAATCATTCATAAGGGAGTAAATAGTTTATTTATAACATAGTAAACTTCGATTAGTAAATAATGCAATAATTATTTTTTAACTTGTATTTATAATTTTGCTGACTGCATCTTTAAGACTGGGGCAGTTGATACATTCTTATTTAATCCATTGGGGTTAAATGCATTTAACTTAAACTCCCATAGGAGTTCTTTTTATTCAAGTGTATTCTCCCAGGCCCCCTTCCCCTTGGGTTAGGTAAAATAATTTCCAGAATACAAAATCTGAATTTAGGAATCCCATTACAGACAGTAAAGTGCTTATAAAGAGCATTGTTCTCATTCTTTAGTAGGATTTCATAAGTGTGCTCATAAATCCTTTCATGTAGGGATCTCTGTTTGTTTCCCAGTGTAAAAACTAGAGCATGTATTGTGCATTCCTAAATATACCAGTCCTTTGGTATGGATGCTACAGTTCTTTGGATGTAACTCCCCCATTCAGCTATATCCATGCAAATTTCAGTCTGTAGGCTGTCTGGATACCCTCTTTCTTTAAGCATTACTGTTAAGGTCTAAAATTCTTGGAAGTCATCCAAAACAGTCTGATGAACTGTCTTTTCACTAACTTTTCTTGGCCTGGTAGGGTTGAAAAACTATTGCTTAACATGAGTTTCCTATAGATTAACAAAAATCTGCCTGTGTATTTAAAAATGTTAGTGTCCAAATAATTATCTTTATTGATATTATAAGTGAATTATAAAAAATTGCTTATATTCAAAAAAATTATAGGTCATGGATTAGTAGTAGACTAATTACCCTTGTGGGCCATGATAAGCCTAGTGAGTTATCCCATATGAGAATCAAGCCCTGCACTTTGTTCTTGTAAGGTAAACACTTCAGCCATTATGCCAGCAAAATTCATCTATCTTTTCAAGAGGTCCTGTCTGTAAAATATGTCATCCAGGTACCTCGGGTATTAATATTGAGGCTATTGGCAGCAAAATTATAAGTACAAGTTACAGAATTAATTATTTAATTACGTACTAATCCAAGTTTACCCTGGTAAATTCCCTCATGAATGTTTACTATTTGGAATATTGCACTAAATACACATTAGTTTTTAGCAATTTGTTCATTTGATTTTTTTTCCGTGTTGAAAAACCAGTGGTAAAGAATTGTACTTAGTTTAGATGTAATGGTCTGATGTTCTTCGTGTTTCACTGTTGCAGTCATCACACTTGGGTTATCTGCCTGTAGGTAGCCCTTAGTCGGCCCGAATACCAGAGTCTTGTGATTTCTGCATCGGATGCTGTTGCTTCTTCCATGGCGTCAGGTCGTAAGGGGTATAAAACATGCAGCTGATGCCATTACCTTATCTTTTCTTGCCGAGCAGAGCCCGAAGCAGTTTGCAAGTGCTAGTTGGCCGCCTCCTGAAATTTTTGTTTTTTCGAGTTTCAGACCTGAAGTCTTCTAAAATAGAAGTACCCCGTTGGGGATCCTTTTTTCCTGCTCTAACCGATGTCAGAAAAAATTAATAATTGTGTTGCCTGTGGAAAGCAAATACCTCACAGAGATTTTCATTCTTACTGCGTCACCTCTTTTGGCCCAGACCACGACGTTCCTCGATGTCGATTTTGTGCCCTATTCAATACCCAAACTATTCTTCATCGGAGTATTTTTGTCGCTAAATTCTTTTGCTCTCGTTCTCCGTATTCCAAAATGGCTTCTATAAGCCATCCGACTACTATCGATCTTCTGAAAAAACATAAGGATAAACACAGAGACAGACCGCATAGGTTCAAAACTGCCGACGAAGCTTCCGTTATACTAGTCGCCAATCCACTGGTACTCAGTGAGGCGCTTTCGCAGCCCCTGATACCCGCTTCTATAGATTTGCAGGCCTCTACAGAGACCCATTTGGAGTCCAGTATGCCGTAAGATGCTTCTTCGACTGTGGAACCTGCGGATGTCTCTTCCTTGGATGGGTCCAGAGCCGCTGTGCAGGTACTGGCTTCTGAGGGTGTATTCAGGCCTTCCGATATTCATATTAATCCGACTACTTCGTTTCAAACCAAAAATACGGAATTTCTCAGGCCCAGAGTTCGCACTACACCTAGGAAACAGATGACCAAAGCACATTCTCAGGGCCCCATGCCACAGAAAGAAATGCTTAGAATGGCTTAAGACCTTATTACCTTCATTAAGGGAAGCCAGCCTTCCCCCTCTAAAAGACCAAAAACTGCTTTTCCTTTTGATTCTTCAGATCATGAGTCCGATGACTCTGACCCTTCTGATTACCAGGACATACCTTTATCTACCTATGAGGATTCTGATGCATAGGATTCCATTACCTCTGCTTCCCCACCATAGGATTTTTCTTTCGGTGAAACCCTGCATACCCTCAGAGAGCATTTCCGCTGTAAGTGCCAGGACTACCCACAGTCCAAAAAGAGACTCAGGGAATTTGTAAACTTGCCTCAGCACAGGCCTCTAGCTATCCCTCCTGTTCTGGAAATTGTAGATGTCTGTATGGAATCCAGTCGTACCCCTGATACTTTGCCACCAGCTCCCAGGAAACCTGACAGGTACTACAGAGTACCTGACTCTCACAAATTCCTATTTAAGAATCCTACTGCTGATCCAAAGACCATTTCACAGGGACCTAAAGGTATTAAGGCTACTAGAGCCAAAAACCCTACCCCTTCGAACAGGTTTTCTAGGGCTTTGGACAGATGGGGTAAGAAGGTATATACCACTGCTACTCTTGGCATCAGGGCTTTAAATTGCCAGTATTACATGTTAAAGTATCAGCAGCATATTATGGAACTAATAAAACAAAAAATGATGTTGATTCCTGATTGTGCAGAACATAAAGATTTGTAAGAGTTAATGCATTCTGCTACCAAGTTGTAAAACATACTTTGCAATGTGGTTTTGATGCCTTAGAAGCATTTTGTAGGGCTGCTGTCACTGGGTCTGTTCTTAGAAGGCATGCTTGGCTTTAGGAACAAATCTTGCCAGACCATGTCAAAGCAAAATTACTAGGTGTTTCATTACACCAAGAATGTCTGTTTGACACTAAAGGCAGAATAAGTCCTCAAAAAGATGGAGGAAAAAGCTAAATCTATGCAAACTGTTAAAGATTTCCTACAGGTATAGCCACCTAGATTAAGTAGGCATTGGTCTTCTAAAAAAACGATCTTTCCTAGTCCCTCCCAGACCTTCTCAGTCCAAACCCAGGGGCAGCAGACCACCAAGATTATAGTCTCAGGGTATGCACAGATATAAACAATGGAGTGCTCCCACCTCAAAATCAGGGAGTAGTAAGCCACCATCCTATGGAAAAGTTCACAGTAACTCATCCTTCCAAGCCTTGCCCAAGTACTTGCACCCTTAGGAGGAAAACTAGCCCTGCACGCAAAAAACTGGGAGTACATTACACAGGAAGGATGGGTCTTGAACATTGTATCCCAGGGATACAGATTCTACTTCCACTCACTGCCAGCCCCAAGAGGATAGCCAGACCTCCCCCCAAACCAGTGGGCAGAGGCCCAAAAGCAAGTACTTTCTCTTCTCAGTATAAAGGCTATTCATCCTGTTCCATCAGAGCAAAGGGGACAAGGTTTTTCTCCTGACTGTTTCTGGTACCCAGAAAAGAAAACTCTTTGCGCCCTATCCTGGATCTGTCTATTCTAAACACCTTCCTGGTGGTTCCAAGATTCAAAATGCTTACGCTCCAACAGCTGCTTCCTCTGCTAGCCAAGGACTCTTGGCTAGCCACCTTAAACTTAAAAGAAGCTTATCTGCACATCCCCATAAGGGAATCTTACAGGAAATATCTACGTTTCACAGCAGGCTCTATGCACTTTCAGTTCTCTGTACTTCCCTTTGGCTTTTCTACTGCCCCCAGGGTATTCACAAAATGCCTAGCTCCAGCCATTGCATATTGCAGGCAGAGAAAAATTCAAATTTACCCATACTTGAACGATTGCCAGATTCAGGCGGACAATCAGAAATTGCTACTTCAGCACCTGACATTTGTAAAGAGACTTCTAACTTCACTGGGGTATACCATCAATGAAAAGAAGTCACATCTGGTACCCAACCAAAAGATTGTATTCCTGGGAGCAAGCGTGAACACAACTTCCCAGATGGCATTCCTCACCCCAGAAAAACAGATTTATTTGACAAACTGCTTCATTCTACTGGCCACCCAAACTCGGCTATCTGCAAGAAAAATACTGCAAGCCCAAGGGTTCATGGCCCTCTTGCATTCTGATTCCATATGCAAGACTGCATATGAGGAAACTTAAATGGTACTTAAAAAGTCTCTGTTGTCAACATTCTCAGGACCTGGAAACAATGATTCGTATCATTCCTTGCCTAAGGACAGAGTTCCTTTGGTGAGCAGAGACCTGCAACCACAACAAGGGACTCCCTTTCACTCAACCCCCGCCCAAACCCTAACAACGGACGCATCAGTCTATGCATGGGGGGCTCACATGGCAGGAAAATGCATTCAAGGCAAATGGAGCCCAAAACAAATGTCACCTGCATATCAGTCAGAAAGAAATGTTAGCTGTCCAGAATGTACTGACAGCCTTCATATACCTTATTCTTCCAGGGCCACTATTGATAAAGACAGACAACACCACAGTTATGTGGTACATAAACAAGTAGGGGGGAACCTATTCCTCCACATTCTGCAGGTTAGCCATGGCTCTGTGGAACACAGCCTTGAGCAATCAAGTGCCCTTGCAAGTCAATTCCTGCCAGGCAAACTAAATTCACTGGCAGACAACTTAAGCAGAAATGTAATGGACCCACACTAGAGGAAACTGGAACCCAAATCATTCAAGCTTCTGATCCACAGGTGGGGGGCACCAGAGGTGGACCTCTTTGCTTCCCCGCAGAACTATCAATTGAGCAAATATTGCACCAGAACTCCCCACAGCCAAGCATGGAAAGTGGATGTCTTGTCCTTTACATGGGAAAACCACTCAATCTGTGCCTTTCCCCCTCTGCCCCTCCTCTCAAAGGTTCTATTAAAGATGAGACAGGACAAGCCAAAAACAATTCTGATTGCACCAGACTGGCCATGCCAGCACTGGTACCCACTTTTGCGCAGTCTGACAGTAGAGCCACCATGGCACCCGCCTCAGATCCCTTCCCTGCTGTCCCAGCAGGAGGGCCAGATTTTGCATCCTCATCTGCAAACCCTGAACCTAGCAGCCAGGCTCATCCCCTGAACACTTCACCATCACCCTCAGTAAACAGGTGCTGGATGTCATCTTTGAGGCAAGGAGGCCTAGTACTAGGAAATCCTATTCAGAAATGTTGAAAAGATACTGTTCTTGGAGCCAGTCTCAGGGAATGGACGCAACAGTGCCCAACTTACCTCAAATCCTAAATTACCTAACATAACTACTCCACAAAGGCCTATCCTTCTCTTCAATTAAGATTCATGCCTTTGCCATCTCAGTTCATTACAATACTGAGGCACCCCTCTTCTCTCACCCTCTGGTCAAACAGTTCCTGAGAGGAGCCAAAAATGTAAGCCCCCCCCCCCCCCCCCCCGCAGGAGAGCTCCCACTCCAGCCTCGGACCTTAACTTTGTGCTGGAGAAGCTCATGCTTCCTACCTTTGAACCTGCTGCTACAGCAGAGTTAAAATTCCTTTCTCGGAAAACAGCCTTACTTCTAGCCATCACTTCAGCAAGAAGAGTGTCTGAATTGCAGGCCCTTATGGCCGTGGAATCCTTCATTATCTTCCATGCAGACAGGGTTTCCCTCAGGACTGTAACCCATCATTTATGCCCAAGGTGGTATGTAGTGTGGCTTTAAACTAGTCCATTCATTTGCCAACCTTCTTCCCTAATCCAAAGAATAAAGGGGAAAGAATCCTGCACATGTTCATCGTGTTTCACTGTTGCAGTCATCACTGTAGGGTTCTTCCTGCCGGCAGGCAGCCAGAATCCCAAAGTCTGGGTCCGGCGTCGGCTGTGTACTCACCCTCCCTGACGTCAGAGCGCCAGGGGTACAAAGCTCCCAGCCGACGCCATGTTCTCCAGTCTTTCATGTCGCGCGGTGGAAGCAGTTCGCTAGTGCCGGTCGGCTGACTCCTGTTATTTTTGGTGCTTCATACTGAAGACATTCTTCTTTTCAAAGCTAAGTACCCCGTTGGGGAAACTTTTTTCTTGCTCCAGACCGATGTCAGAAAAAGTTAATAATTGTATTTCATGTGGGAAGCAAATACCTCATAAGGATTTTCACTCTTACTGTATTCCTTGTCTAGGCCCTGACCACGATGTAGCTAGTTGTCGGTTTTGTGCTAGATTTAATCAACGTACTATTAAACGGAGATACGATTTTGCCTTTCATTACTTTGGGAGGCGATTTAATTATAACATGTCGTCGGACACTCTTCCGACTACCGGAGTTCATAAAAGGCGCAAGGATAAGGATAGGCCTCCGAGGTCTAAATCAGACAATTTACAATCGGAGCCCGCTGCTGGTTCGGCCATCGTCAGTGAGGCGCTTTCGCAGCCCCTGTCGTCGGCCATTACAGAACCACTTGCCGAAACGGACTCCCACGAGGAGCCAACTAGGCCTTCTAATACTCCAGGTGCAGAACCTTTGGATAATGCTCCCTCGGATGGGTCCGGAGCCGCTGTGCAGGTATTGGCTTCCGAGGGGGGTTTCAGGCCTACGCAGCTTCATGTAAAGGCAAAGACAAAGGCAAAGACTCCTTCTAAAACAAAGACTCAAGCCCAGGCCTCCTCTGATCCAGGACCTAAATCTCAAAAACAAATGCTTAAAATGGCAGAGGACTTGCTAACTACGATTAGGGGTTCACATCCCCCTCCTGACAAAAGGCCAATACAAGAATTGGATTATGAATCCTCTGATCAGGCATCTATCTCTTCAGTGTATTCCTCTGAACAGGATTATACTTTCCCTCCTTATGAGGATTCTGATGCTGAGGAATCCATTCCTTCAGCTTCTCCTCCTGAGGATTATTCTTTTGGGGAAACTTTACATGACATGAGGGAACATTTTCACTGGGAAGGGCAGGAGTACTCTGAATCTAACAGAAGGCTTAGGGATTTCCTTCTTCTTCCCCAGCACAGACCCCTGGCTATTCCTCCTATTTTGGATATTGTGGATGATGTCTTTTCTGAGTCTAATTTAACTCCTGACTCCTTTCCTCCGGCCCCTGCTAAGCCTGATAGATATTACAGAGTCCCTGACTCCCACCAGTTTCTTTATAAAAATCCTACTGCTGATCCAGAAACCATTTCTCAGGGTCCAAAGGGTGTTAAGGCCGTCACTGCTAAGAACCCTATTCCATCAGATAAGGATTCTAGAGCTTTGGAGAGATGGGGCAAAAAAAGTGTACACTTCTGCTACTTTATCTATTAGGGCTTTAAATTGTCAATTTCATATGTTGAAATATCAGCAATACCTTTTGTCTGTTATGAAACAAAAACTGGGTACCATTTCTGCATGTGCAGACAATAAGGAATTACATGATTTGATGCATGCTACTGAGCAGGTGAGAAAACGTACCTTACACTGTGGTTTTGATGCTTTGGAGGCCTCTTGCAGGGCGGCTGCCACTGGCACGGTCATTAGAAGGCATGCTTGGTTAAAGGAACAAAATTTGCCTGATCAAGTGAAAGCAAAGTTACTGGATGCTCCTGTTCAACATAATGTTTTGTTTGGGTCTAAGGCTGAAGAGGTTATAAAGAAAATGGAGGATAAGGCAAAATCCATGCAAACGGTTAAGGATTTCTTACAAGTTCAGCCTCCTAGATTTAGTAGAAATTGGCCAGCTAAAAATTGGTCCTTTCCCAGCTCGGACAGGCCTCAGAGGGGTAGATATAGGCACCCCAGAGAGAGTGCCCAAGCACAGACCTCTTATAGACCTAGACAATGGAGTGCTTCCACCCCCAGGGGTGGAGAAGATAGGTCTCAACCTTACAGGAAACAGGCTCAATGACTCCCCCTGCATGACTCCAGGAACCTCTCTCCTGGAAGCTCCTCTGGGAGGAAAACTTTCTTTTTCACCGAAATTGGACTTACATAACCCAAGACAAGTGGGTTCTGGATGTAGTTTTATGAGGTTACAAATTCCACTTTCACACCTTACCAAAACCAAACGGATGGCCAGACCTGCCAAAAACTCAATGGGCAGAGACATTAAAACAGGTGAGGTCCCTCATGGCTATGAGGGCCATAGAACTGGTTCCAAATTCAGAGACGGGACAAGGCTTTTATTCAAGACTCTTTCTAGTTCCCAGAAAGCAAAATACTTGGAGACCCATCCTGGATCTGTCAGTCTTAAATACTTTCCTGGATATACCAAAGTTCAAGATGCTTACTCTGCAGCAGCTCCTGCAAATGTTGAGCAAAAATGCATGGATGGTGACATTGGATTTAAAGGAGGCTTACCTTCACATCCCTGTCAGACAGGAGTGCAGAAGATCCCTCAGGTTCAAGGCAGGCCCGAAACATTACCAATTCTCTGCGCTGCCCTTTGGCTTGTCTACTGCACCCAGGGTCTTTACCAAGTGCTTGGCAGCAGTAGTAGCTTACTGCAGACTTAAGGGAATCCAAATTTACCCTTATCTGGACAACTGCCTTATTCAAGCAGACAGCAAGGACATTTTACTTCAGCAACTGGAATTTGTTCAGAATCTACTCAAGTACCTGGGATTCACTGTGAACGTAAAAAAGTCAAATTTGACACCCACTCAACAGATAACTTTCCTGGGTGCTCTTTTAAACACAACAACCCAGATGGCATTCCTGACATCAGACAAACAACTACAACTGACTTCAACTTTCAAAAGCCTGGCGTTGATGTCTCAGCTAACTGCAAGGAAATTCCTGCAGGCTTTGGGTTACATGGCTTCCTGCATCCTACTCATACCATATGCAAGACTGCATATGAGGAAGATACAATGGTACCTAAAAAGCGTATGGTCCCAGCATTGTCACAGTCTGGAAACAGTGATTGTTGTCTTGCCTTGCCTGCAAAAGGAATTCCATTGGTGGACCATGGCATGTCTTCAAAACAAAGGGAAAGCCTTCAGTCTACCTCCAGCCTACCAAGTGATAACCACGGACGCCTCGGATTATGCATGGGTAGCCCACTTGCAGGGGAAAGGCCTGCAAGGTTTTTGGACAGAGGATCAGAAGCATCTACATATCAATTTAAAAGAGATGTTAGCTGTGCAAAATTCCCTCTTGGCTTTCAGGGATCTTTTACAGCCAGGGCAGCTACTGATACAGACAGACAACACCACAGTTATGTGGTACATAAACAAGCAAGGGGGTTCACACTCCTACCCCCTTTGCAGACTAGCCATGACTCTATGGAACACAGCACTAGCTTGCAAAGTGGACCTACAAGCTCAATTCCTGCCAGGGAAACAAAACACTCTGGCAGACAGCCTGAGCAGGAACCAGTCAGACCCACACGAGTGGATGCTGGACACCCAAATATTCAAGATGATTACAGAAACCTGGGGCTGCCCGGACATAGATCTATTTGCATCTCCCCACAACTACCAGTTACAGACTTTTTGCACAAGGACATATCACAAGCTAGCATGGAAAGTGGATGCTTTCTCATTCAGTTGGAGGAACCTCTCGGGGTATGCCTTTCCACCACTACCTCTTCTACCAAGGGTGTTATTAAAAATAAAACAGGACAAACCAAAGCTGATCTTACTAGCCCCGAATTGGCCTCGGCAATTTTGGTACTCAACACTGATAAATCTATCCCAGGAACCTCCTTGGATTCTACCTCAAATTCCAAGTCTTTTGTCTCAACATCAGGGCCAGGTCCTGGACTCTCATATCAAAACTCTCAGCCTGGCAGCCTGGCGTACTCAGGACCTATGATTAATCCTACCCTTTCCAAACAGGTCATTAGAAGCTAGACGGCCTAGCACTAGGAAATCTTATGAAGGTAAATGAAAGAGATTTTGTACCTGGATGCATGCTCAGGAATCAGATCCTCACATTCCAAATATTCCATTGATTCTACATTACCTTACAGATATGTTGCGTAAGGGTTTATCTTTTTTCTCCATAAAAATACATGCCTCAGCTATCTCTGCACATTATAATACAGATCCTCCATTTTTTTCACATCCACTTCTGAAACAATATCTCAGAGGAGCAAAGAATTTAAGGCCCCCTAGGACACCACCCATTCCTGCCTGGGACCTCAGTTATGTCCTGGAAAAACTTACTCTGCCTCCTTTTGAGCCTGCTGCCACATCTGATATAAAGTATTTATCATGGAAGACTGTTATCCTACTGGCTTTAACTTCAGCCAGGAGAGTCTCGGAGTTACAAGCGCTCATGGCTGTAGAACCTTACAATCTGAAGTAGTTAACTTCATTTGTCAGCAGCCTTTGGGATTCGGATCCAACCTCGGATCCGAGCCGGCAATCTTTCATAGCTTAGATCCGAGCTCCTAGCTCCTCTCCTTCACCCATAATCCCCTGCTTACCCTGACTGACCTCAGATCTAGTTTGCCGCGCATCTTGTCAGCAGCTAGGTTTTTGAGCTCCTGGTCTCGAGGGTTTCATAAGAAACATTCTTCAATGTATTTCTTATCCCCTTAAGTGTGTGTGTGTGTGTTGAGTTTCAGGTTCCTTTTAGTGTAAAATTTACCCTAGTTTAAACTGTTTTAGTTAAATTTTCCCTCCCTCCCCTTTGCTGGTCGTTAGTTTACTGTGTGTTGTGTGTTTGGGGCCTAACGAGTGGGTTTTTCTGTTCAAATGTCTGAGGCCCCAAAACCCATCTTTTCAAAATGCACCGAGTGTGGCTATAAGCTCTCCCCAGCAGATGGCCACACTCGGTGTGTGCGGTGCCTTATGCGCGGCGTTCAACCCCAGGGAACTGAAGGACCGGAGGTCGAAGTTGATCCTGGCGGGACTTTTGCCCCCGGATTTGGCTTTGGCCTCTGGTGCTCCTTTGGCCTCCTCCACTGCTTCGGTGGTGGCCACTCCTGCCTCTCTCCCCCCGGTTGGGACTCAAACTCCCGCTACTACTCCGGAGGAGAGGGAGGCCAGGAAAGAAAAAAGGAGGGAGAAGTACCACAAGCGGCGGGCCGAGGCCTCTGCGTTGCCCCCTCCCCCCCCGGCTAAGCGGTCTTCTCCCTCCAGGGCTTCCGGTCCCCTCCTTCTCGGATCCGGTCTCCGTGCTTCTCACCTGGCCCCGAGGAGGAGGAGACCCAATCTCCGTCGAGGTCATCGAGGCGGCACTCCCGGCCAGCCTCGGTGGCCTCGTCAAGATCGACTCGCAGCCTTTCCGACGCAGATATGGACTGGATGATGCGAAGGTTTCTCCAGGCCCAACTGCAGATGGGAGTGCTCCTGCCTCCCCCCCAAGAGGGGGGGGGAGCTCGACACCTTTTTTTGCCCCGATAGCTCCTTCTCCGACCCGTTTCCCGGGTTCGGAGCCGAGCAGCCTTGAAACCGGAGGTGGGTCGGCGCCGACTCTTCCCTCGAGTCTGTCGGGTCCGTTTTTGTCGGATCCGGGCTCTGGGAGCCGTGGGCTGAGCGTCAGATCCGAGGGGATCAGTGTGTCTTCGGCTCCGTCTGGGTCGGAGCACACTGGACCGTCGGATCCGATGGCTTCGGTGCCAGCCCCGATCCGTCCATTGGATCCGAGTGAGGGCCTGCTCTCGGATCCCAGAGAGAGCTGCTCTCCCTCGGCTTTCGATGTGGTGGAGAGGGCGCTGTTTAGTGCATCCAGGCCCCCGGTCCTTGCTACGGCTCCACCCCGCACTCCCTCTCTGTTGGGGCCGGCTTCTGTCACCTGGCCCCAGGGACAGCCTGCTTTGACATCTCAGGTCGTTCCCTTGGAACAGGACGTGGCTGGTGAGACGTCCTCGGACAGTCCCCCCGAGGACATCCCTCACAAGCGAAAGTGCAAGAGGAGGCACGTGGACTCCCCCGAGTCCTTGACTGATGACACGGATTTGGATGAAGGGGAAGGCTCCCCCAGGTCACCCCCCGAGGATGTCTCCTTTGGAGACATCATGGAAATGCTCAGGATAAGAGGGGGGTGGTCTGCCCCCAAGGCTTCCTCAGACGAATCCGTGTTCCTGGAGGTGTTCGAAGCAGGCCCAACTACTTCTTGGGTGTCCCCTCCGCCCGACCATTTAGTGGACCTTATTACCACTAGGGCGTGGAAGGAGCTGGACACTGTGGAGCCAGTCCCTAAGCGCCCGGACAAGATCCTTAGTCCCCCCCACCGAGAGGTCCCATTGGAGCAAGGGTCCCCCCGTAGATGCCATGTTGGTGGCGGCGGCCACCAAGAGAGAGTTAGCTCAGGAGAGTCCCTCGGTCCATCCACCAAGCATGGAGTCCCATTTGATGGACTGCTTAGGGAAGCGGACATTTAGTTCAGCGACCTTTTCGGTGAGGTCTCTGAACTACATGGCACATGTTATTCAACTGCAGCTGGACCTTATCAAAGAGTACGCTGCGTCGCCCCCGGAGTCCATGTCGGTGGAGGACAAACAGTTGTACTCCACTCGAATGGCCACTCTCAGGTCAATATCTAACACCTCTATGCGGCTTTTGTCCCACGCCACAGAGGGAGCCGCTAGAGCCAGCGGAACAGGCCTCATCATGCGATGTCAGGCCTGGCTCCAGCATTGTGATTTCGCGGAACCCTTCAAGGCATCATTTGCGAATGCCCCTTTCGATGGTTCTGCCCTGTTTGGCAAGACCGTTCGCGAGACTTTGGTCCAGAGTGAAAAGGACGGGAAGACGTCTGCCATCGGAGTCCGCTTCTCTGCGCCCCAGAGGTCCTTCTCCAAGAACCAAAAGGGTCAGAAGTAGATGTGGTTCCGAAAGTCGCAACAATCCCAGTCCGGATCCCCAGTCCTTCCGTGGCAGAGGAGGACAGGGTGGAGGCCCCCTAGAGGCAGAGGAGGCCCGAGGAATAGTGGGTCCAGAGAAGCCTTCTCTGACCGGCCCACTCAGCGACCCTGAGGGGTTGCCCGACTGCTTCTCCCTGGAGGCAGTCGGGGGATGTTTTTTGAGGCACCTGGCAGCTTGGGAGTCCATCACAACAGACTGCTGGGTGCTTCGCATCATATCCAGAAGATACCAAATTCCCTTTTCTCACATCCCTCTCTAATCCAAGCGCCTCCCCGACATCCCGCCCGATCAGAGGGAGGCCGCGGCTGCGGAAATACAGCAGCTCTTAGAAAAAAGAGCCATCCAACACATCCCCCCAGACCAGTTCGGATTGGGTTACTACTCCAGGTTCTTTTTGGTGCCAAAAAAGACGGGGGACCTAAGGCCAATCCTCGATCTCTCCCTCCTGAACCTGTCAGTAACCAAGGAGAAGTTCCGGATGGTCACACTTCAATCCATTCTCCCCCTGTTGCGAGAGAGCGACTGGATGTGCTCAGTAGACCTCAAGGATGCATATTACCACATTTTGATGGACAAACGCTCCAGGAGGTTTCTCCGCTTCCGGCTAGGAGCCAGTCATTATCAATTCAGGGTCCTTCCCTTCGGTCTCACCTCAGCCCCCAGGGTGTTCACCAAGGTATTAGCAGTGATAGCGGCCCACCTGAGGCTCCAGGGAATGCAGGTCTTTCCATACCTAGACGACTGGCTCCTGACCGCCCCAACAAGGCATCTACTCTGCTCAGCCAGGAATTACTTTCTCCACCTTGCTCCACAGCTGGGGATCACTGTCAACACGGACAAGTCCCTTCTCAGCCCAACTCAGGTGATAGATTTTATTGGGGCCAGGTTAGACACCAACAACCTTCTAGCCTTCTTAACCACCGAGCGACTTCACACCCTGAGGCTTCATGTGCGGGCCATTTTGGTATCATCGGCTCCTCCAGCGGGATTGGTCCTGAGGGTGCTGGGCTCCATGGCAGCCGCGATTACCCTGCTCCCCATGGCTCGCCTGAGCATGAGGGTTTTACAGTGGACTCTCCAAGTCCAGTGGTCCTTCCGTCGTTACCCTCTCAGTCACCCGATTCCACTCAGCAAGGCTTGCAGAAGGGCTCTCGCATGGTGGTTGCAATCCCCGGACCTTCAAGCGGGATGCCCCTTCTCCATGGCCTCTCCACTCTCCACTCGCCACGGTGACCACGGACGCCTCTCGCCTTGGGTGGGGGGGGCATTATGCGGGCAGGACGGTCCAAGGCACGTGGAACGACACAGAGACCTCACTGCATATCAATGTTCTAGAGATGAGGGCAGTGCTGTTCTCGTTGCAAGTACTTCAGAGCCTCCTCCCTTCAGGAACAATTGCAGTCCAGTCAGACAAACATGTCTGTGGTCTGGTACATCAACAAACAGGGGGGAACCAGGTCCTACCCACTCTGTTGAGAAGCTATGAGAGTGTGGGAATGGGCGATCTCCACCAACTGCTTTCTTATTGCAACTCACATTCCGGGACGGTCCAACATCCTGGCGGACAAACTCACTCGCACCATACTGTCTCCCTATGAGTGGTCTCTCAACCCCCAGGTAGCGAACCGGATATTTGCCGTATGGGGGCAACCCTGTTTTAATCTCTTCGCCTCTCCTTCAAACACGAAATGCAACAGCTACTTCGCTCTAATTCCCCCCGCCGGGGAATCCCCGAGAGACGCTCTGGTGCATGCTTGGCCTCCCGGTCTTCTTTATGCTTATCCCCCTCTACCTCTGATGCTAAAACTCCTACAGAAAGCCATTCGATTGGGGAGCAAAATGATCCTCATTGCCCCATTCCGGCCTCGTCAAGCTTGGTTCCCTTACCTATGGTCAACCTCAAGCTTACAGCTTGGTTGCTCCAGTTCCACTTGTAGCTAGGACTCCCGGTATCTCGTCTCCAGTTAAAGCTATCCTAGTAGCAGCACACAAGCCTTCTACTAGGAAAGTCTATAATAGTAAATGGAGACGTTTCGCTATTTGGGTGAAGCGTCAGAACCTGGATCCTTTCACAGCTCCGTTACCTGCGGTTTTGGATTTCCTTTCAGGGCTTTTTCATCAGGGGGCTAGCTGTTCCACAGTCAAAGTTCAACTAGCGGCTATCTCTCATTACCACATGGGACATGAACTGGGACCATTAATTACCACTAAGTTATGTAAGACATTTTTGAAGGGCACCTTCCTACTCAGGCCCCCAGTTAAGGAAGTAGTGCCTCCCTGGGATCTGACTTTAGTACTTCAGGCCTTAAGAGCTCCCCCTTTTGAACCTGCAGCTTCAGCTGATCTCAAACATTTATCATGGAAAACTGCATTTCTCCTCGCTATTACTTTGGCTAGGAGGGTCTCTGAACTTCAAGCTCTATGTGTCAAACCTCCTTACTTGACCTTCCACAAGGATAGGGTTTACCTCAGGACCAATCCCTCATTCCTTCCTAAGATTGCTTCCGAGGTAATTATTAACCAATCCATTAACCTGCCAGTCTTCTTTCCTGAATACCAGAACAAAGGAGAATAAAACTACATTCTTTACATGTGCATAGACAGTTACGTTTTTACATTCACAGAACGGCTGGTCATAGACAATCCGACCAGTTGTTCGTCTCTTTTGCCAAATCTAACCTAGGTAAACCGGTATCGAAGATCACCTTGTCGAGGTGGATCTTTGCAATGCATCCTTTTGGCTTATGAAACTTCTGGCAGGCCCGTACCTCAGGGAGTCCGTGCCCACTCTACTCGGTCCATGTCTGCTTCTGCTGCCTTTCGGTCTAGAGTACCCCTGGATGATATTTGTTCAGCAGCCACTTGGGCTTCACCTCATACCTTTATCAACCATTATAAGTTGGATATTATCTCTAGAGGGAGAGCATCCTTTGGCTCTGCAGTGCTCCGGAACATCCTTTTCATGAAGGCCACCCAGGATTCAGGTAGCTGGGGACTCTGCCCCAAAGGTTGCTGACAAATGAAGTTAACTACTTCAGATTAAGAAGTTATGTACTCACCATAACGTTCCATCTGAGTAGATAACCTTCATTTGTCTGCAACCATCCCACCCTCCTTCCCCCTGACCTTCGGATGTTCTTTGATTAGAGGTTTTACCCTGCCCTTTAAGCAAGGTAATTATACTCCTTTGTTAGCCTTTTTGGCTATGGGCAAACTTGATCTGAGGTCAGTTAGGGTTAGCAGGGACCAAAACCAGAAAAAGTGCCAATCAAAACCAATAAATACAAAAAGACCACAGGGAGGTAGAAACACATAGATTGAAAAAATAGAACTCCAACCAAATAGTGTACCACAAATTTATTTGACTGCTTTCATCAACGACTTCCTCAGAATAACTACAAAACAAAACCCTTCATCTTAAATACACAGCATAATTAAACAATCAACTAATTAATCAATTAATATATCATTTTAAATAGCAAAAAATAAATGAAATAAAAATAAAAATCAAGTAAAAAGGGAAGCCACTGCCTGTTTGTTGTTAATACATAATTTACG
The DNA here is from genome assembly GCF_019279795.1 of Protopterus annectens. NCBI lineage: Eukaryota > Metazoa > Chordata > Ceratodontiformes > Protopteridae > Protopterus > Protopterus annectens. Next base: position 282,143,997 of record NC_056746.1, read on the forward strand.
ATGTTTTAAAAAACATTTAAGATTAATAAATTCATTTAAACCTGGAATTTTGTCTGATTTTAACTTAATTTGCCAAATGGCTTCCCGTTGTTCCAGGTAACTTTTAAAATCCCCTCCCCTTGGGTCAACAGAACAAACTTCTAACACTGAAAATAAAAACTTTTTAAAAGAAGGGCAGCAAATGGAATGCTTATACAAAGCATTAGTGCAGTCCTTAGATTTTATAGCATATAAATGTTCCTTAATACGTGTACATAATTTCCTAGTGGTCATTCCTATGTAAAATGCAGGGCACCCAGAACATAAAGAAATGTAAACAACATTAGAGGTATTACAATTGACAAAACCAGGAACTTCAAAGGTTCTGTCTGTTGTAGGAACAACTACATAGGGCCCCACAGAAATGAATCTACAAATTCTGCACTGATGGCAGCAATGCATGCCTTTCTTGTCAGAAACAAACAATTTGATGGTATGTTTATTGTTTTCCAAAATCTTTTTAACATTAAATCCATTACGGAATACAAAACATGGTTTGTCACCCAAAATTCGATAAACATCAAAATTACCATGAATAACTTTCCAGTTATTCTCCAGTATGGACCTAAGATGGAAACTGTCACTACTCATTTCAAAGGAACAAATTAAACTAGGATTAACTGGAAGGGTAGTTTTTTTACAAAGAATATTATTACTACTACTATGTGGAGTTGCCAAAATAGCAGGATAATTAATGGAACGCTTGTTAAAAATCTCTTTGGCAATATTCTTTAACATCATTGGGTCATAACCTCTTTGAGAGAACAAGTCAATAATAAGCTGAAACTCTTCAATTAAATGAGAGTCCTTGGTAGTCATACGACACGCTCTAATGAGTTGACCTCTAGGTATATTTTTAACTATATGTCTAGGGTGACCACTAGAAAAATGTAGGTAACCATTAGTGAAAGTTTCTTTCCGATGAATTCTACTATGAAAGGTACATTCAAGTGAATCCCACCAAAAATGAATGTCTAAAAAATTGACTGCTAGACCTACATCACCCTTGGTAAATCTTAGAAAACCTGGAAGGGAATTCACTTCGGAAAGAAACTGGTCCACAGTATCTGGTCCCCCTTCTATAATAAAAATCAAGTCATCAATAAACCTACAAAAAAATTCCAGCTTAAACTTCCATTCTAATAAAGGTATGACTTCAAGCTCCCACCAGGCCATAACTAAGTTGGCATAGGCAGGGGCAGCTGGAGAACCCATAGCCACCCCTCTTTTCTGTTTATAATAACTTTGATCAAATAGAAAAAAGTTGTTGTGTAAAATAAGTTCAATGAACATACAAATGGTGTTAATGATGTTTACAGAGAAACATTTTTTCTGGCATAAAAAATGCTGAACTGCTTCAACACCATCATCATGGGGAATACAGGTGTACAAAGACACCACGTCAATAGTAAAAATAATATGCCGGCTGGGATCAAAGTTAGAAGTTTCAAGGAAACCCTTTAGTTTACTTAAAAAATGCCATGAGTCCCTGATGAATGATGGCTGGTTAACAATTAAGGAGCCCAAAACTGAATCAACAACCAAGGCCACCCCTTCAGTGATGGAATGAGGGGAAGAAACAATGGGCCTGAAAGGCGGGTGGCTGAGATCCTTGTGTGTTTTTGGAATGCCAAAAATCACACCAATCTTGGGTTCTGAAACCACACAAAAATCATATAACTCAGCAGTGATATCACCTGACATAAAAGCGTCATATAAATGGGAATGTATCATTCGGAATTGTCGATGTATCACATGCAAAGCTATCTGTTCATATTCATCAACATTTCCCAGAATTTCTAACATACAATCTTTATATTTGTCCTGAGCCACGATGACAATATTTACACCCTTATCACTCTTCATGAATCTAAATTTATTAGTTAAAACCTGCAAATCGGACAAGGCTGTTCTCTCTTGTATTGTCAAATTTTGACGAGTGTGAACATGATTTTTAGATAACAAATGGTCAACATCTTGAATACATAACTCCTCAAAAACTTTTATAGTATGATGTAATGAATTTATTAATCTTAAATGTTTTTTAAAACATCGTAAATTATGTATTAACAACAAACAGGCAGTGGCTTCCCTTTTTACTTGATTTTTATTTTTATTTCATTTATTTTTTGCTATTTAAAATGATATATTAATTGATTAATTAGTTGATTGTTTAATTATACTGTGTATTTAAGATGAAGGGTTTTGTTTTGTAGTTATTCTGAGGAAGTCGTTGATGAAAGCGGTCAAATAAATTTGTGGTATGCTATTTGGTTGGAGTTCTATTTTTTCCATCTATGTGTTTCTACCTCCCTGTGGTCTTTTTGTATTTATTGATTTTGATTGGCACTTTTTCTGGTTTTGGTCTTTGGTTGTGCTGATTCATGGCTGAGGTAGCTGATGATCCCTTAATGAATGTCACCATACATCCTACACCATCGTCTGGTAATGACAATTTGAACAATTTACTTGTGGCAGCCTTAGTTGACATTCAAAGTTCTTTGAAGTTTTTGGTAGCGAAAGCTAGCGATGAAAAACAAGAACCTGTTAATTGTGTTTCCAGCCCTGTCGAACTTTTCGAAGAAATGGACACTTTTGTTGACTTGGGTAATCCCTTAGGTGTCTGTGGTGAGCGTGGAACAAAGGAGCAGCGTTCGCATTTCCGCGCTCGTAATACCAGAAGTGTAACGGTTGAGAAACTGCTGTGCCTTGAGGAGAACCCTTTCGGTGGCACCGTAAGGTATTCTAACGAAACACAACAGGACAGTTTTACTGATGAACAAGAACATCTCCTAAGACTGCTAAAAAGGTATAAATCTTTGGATATAGAGAATTGTTATTTTATGCGCTGCATTGAATTGGGCATTGTGCCCAAAGGACTGAGGTTTTTCAAATGTCCAAACGGAATTAACCTCAGTAATCCATTTTTTTGAGCGCTTGGTTGTATTCTTTAATGAAGCGGGTCTACGCTTTTTAAATTTATTGGTTGAGAACAACAAATACAAGATGGTCACTCTCAAGAATGAGATTGTTAATCTTGAATTGTACTTAAAAAATAAGTTGTCCATGGATAATTTTAGTGGTTTGGTACGTCAGTTTTCACGCGAACTTGAGCAACATTTGACTGATGTTACTACTCGCAAACAACAAAAAATTAACCGTGATTTGAGCTCCTATAAAAATAAATCTTCTTACGATAATTTTGCCATGAATAATAAAGATAATGGCTTAAAAGGAAAAAGTATGTTTTTTAACAATAAACGTTCTTACAACACAGTAACCAGTTCCTTTGTTGGTGTTAATGAAACTATGCTTTCTAATGAAAAGCGTGTCAGTGAACCAAATATCGAACTACCTGACATCACGAATGGAAAAAGTGTTGACTGTGTGCTACGTACTGACAACAATCAGACCAATAGTTCTGTTTGTGAAAGAGATTTACGAGATGATGATTCCAGTTCTCACATGATTGATAAAGAGAGGGTTTCTAAAAACAAACCATGTGTTGTTTTTTTCTGACTCTTCTTCTACTGGTATTTCTAAGAAGAACCAGGGAAACTTCAACAGAAAGACAGTACTTACCCGCAGTCGGACTTTTCTGGGGTCAACCTCCTCCGGGGACGATGTTTAACAGAACGTTTAGATTTTTTTAATATCATTAACTTGACTGATTTTGTTTTTTCAGACATACAACTTAAAGTCCTGAAATTAGGATTGAATTTTGTTCCCACCCACAGGGCTAACTATAGTAGAACTGTCATTGACATTAAAAAATTCACCAGGAAATTAAATCTTTCTTATTTAATGCACAATTTGCCAGATACTAATAAATCTGTAGTTAGACCTTCTACTGTTAACCTTAGTTTTGGGCTCCTTAATTGTTAACCAGCCATCATTCATCAGGGACTCATGGCATTTTTTAAGTAAACTAAAGGGTTTCCTTGAAACTTCTAACTTTGATCCCAGCCGGCATATTATTTTTACTATTGATGTGGTGTCTTTGTACACCTGTATTCCCCATGATGATGGTGTTGAAGCAGTTCGGCATTTTTTATGCCAGAAAAAATGTTTCTCTGTAAACATCATTAACACCATTTGTATGTTCATTGAACTTATTTTACACAACAACTTTTTTCTATTTGATCAAAGTTATTATAAACAGAAAAGAGGGGTGGCTATGGGTTCTCCAGCTGCCCCTGCCTATGTCAACTTAGTTATGGCCTGGTGGGAGCTTGAAGTCATACCTTTATTAGAACGGAAGTTTAAGCTGGAATTTTTTTGTAGGTTTATTGATGACTTGATTTTTATTATAGAAGGGGGACCAGATACTGTGGACCAGTTTCTTTCCGAAGTGAATTCCCTTCCAGGTTTTCTAAGATTTACCAAGGGTGATGTAGGTCTAGCAGTCAATTTTTTAGACATTCATTTTTGGTGGGATTCACTTGAATGTACCTTTCATAGTAAAATTCATCAGAAAGAAACTTTCACTAATGGTTACCTACATTTTTCTAGTGGTCACCCTAGACATATAGTTAAAATATACCTAGAGGTCAACTCATTAGAGCGTGTCGTATGACTACCAAGGACTCTCATTTAATTGAAGAGTTTCAGCTTATTATTGATTTGTTCTCTCAAAGAGGTTATGACCCAATGATGTTAAAGAATATTGCCAAAGAGATTTTTAACAAGCGTTCCATTAATTATCCTGCTATTTTGGCAACTCCACATAGTAGTAGTAATAGTATTCTTTGTAAAAAAAACTACCCTTCCAGTTAATCCTAGTTTAATTTGTTCCTTTGAAATGAGTAGTGACAGTTTCCATCTTAGGTCCATACTGGAGAATAACTGGAAAGTTATTCATGGTAATTTTGATGTTTATCGAATTTTGGGTGACAAACCATGTTTTGTATTCCGTAATGGATTTAATGTTAAAAAGATTTTGGAAAACAATAAACATACCACCAAATTGTTTGTTTCTGACAAGAAAGGCATGCATTGTTGCCATCAGTGCAGAATTTGTAGATTCATTTCTGTGGGGCCCTATGTAGTTGTTCCTACAACAGACAGAACCTTTGAAGTTCCTGGTTTTGTCAATTGTAATACTTCTAATGTTGTTTACATTTCTTTATGTTCTGGGTGCCCTGCATTTTACATAGGAATGACCACTAGGAAATTATGTACACGTATTAAGGAACATTTATATGCTATAAAATCTAAGGACTGCACTAATGCTTTGTATAAGCATTCCATTTGCTGCCCTTCTTTTAAAAAGTTTTTATTTTCAGTGTTAGAAGTTTGTTCTGTTGACCCAAGGGGAGGGGATTTTAAAAGTTACCTGGAGCAACGGGAAGCCATTTGGCAAATTAAGTTAAAATCAGACAAAATTCCAGGTTTAAATGAATTTATTAATCTTTAAATGTTTTTTAAAACATCGTAAATTATGTATTAACAACAAACAGGCAGTGGCTTCCCTTTTTACTTGCTTTTATTTTTATTTCATTTATTTTTTGCTATTTAAAATGATATATTAATTGATTAATTAGTTGATTGTTTAATTATGCTGTGTATTTAAGATGAAGGGTTTTGTTTTGTAGTTATTCTGAGGAAGTCGTTGATGAAAGCGGTCAAATAAATTTGTGGTACGCTATTTGGTTGGAGTTCTATTTTTTCCATCTACGTGTTTCTACCTCCCTGTGGTCTTTTTGTATTTATAGGGTTAGCAGGGGATTATGGGTGAAGGGGAGGAGCTAGGAGCTCGGATCTAAGCTATGAAAGATTGCCAGCTCGGATCCGAGGTCGGATCCGAATCCCAAAGGTTGCAGACAAATGAAGGTTATCTACTCAGATGGAACGTTATGGTGAGTACATAACTTATTATTTTTCATCAAGACAGGGTTTCTTTGAGGACTAACCCTACTTTCATGCCTAAAGTGGTTTCTAGAGTGGCTTTAAACCAAACTATTCACCTGCCAACGTTTTACCCTAATCCACAAAATAAGGGGGAGAGGATCTTGCATTCTTTGGACGTGCACAGGCAGCTTCGCTTTTACCTGGACAGAACCAAGGATATCAGGAAAACAGAACAACTGTTTGTCTCTTATGCAGCAAAGTCCCAAGGCAAAGCTATTTCAAAACAGACCATTTCTAAATGGATTGCTCATGGAATCAGATTTTGTTACTCTCATCATGGAAAGCAAATCCCAGGAAAAATTAGGACTCACTCTACCAGAGCTGCTGCTACTTCGGCTGCCTTTCTCAGGGGAGTGCCTACCAAAGATATTTTGGAAGCTGCAACTTGGAGTTCAGTGCATACTTTCTCTAAGCACTATAATCTCCCTCTATATTCTAAGTCTAGGGCAGGCTTTGCCTCTGCAGTCTTGCAAGGCCTTCTAGCCGCCCCTTTTACTCATTAACCACCACCCTTTATCTCACCTTTGGGATTCAACCCTACAGTGATGACTGCAACAGTGAAACATGATGAACATAGTACAGTTGTGTACACTTACCATAAATGTAGATGTTCGAGTGTCTTCACTGTTGCAGTCTGGGTTACCCAACCTCCTGTCCCCTCTTATACTTTTATTGGTGTGATTCCCTACTTCACCCTTCTTCTGAGGTGTATTTGCTACAGGATATGGGGTTTGTTGTATGTTACATTTTTGTTTTACTTTTAGCCTTCATTTTTGGGCACCTGACATCTGGGGCAAGAAAAACTGGAGAACATGGCGTCGGCTGGGAGCTTTGTACCCCTGGCGCTCTGACGTCAGGGAGGGTGAGTACACAGCCGATGCCGGACCCAGACTTTGGGATTCTGGCCGACCGAGGGCTGCCTGCCGGCAGGAAGAACCCTACAGTGATGACTGCAACAGTGAAGACACTCAAACATCTACATTTATGGTAAGTGTACACAACTGTACTTTCCTGGACGTGCACAGGTAGCTTATTTTCTACCTGGACAGGACTAAACCTTTCAGAAAATCTGAACAGCTGCTAGTCAGCTTTGCTACAGGGGCAGAGGGCAAGGCCATTTCAAAGTAAACCATTTCTAAATGGATAGCACACTGCATCCATTTCTGCTACAAACACCATGGAAAACCTACCCCACAGGGGATCAGAACTCATTCCACTAGGGCTACCTCAACCTCTACAGCATTTCTCAGCGGAGTCCCTACGAGGGACATCCTGGAAGCTGCAACCTGTAGTTCTATACACACCTTCGCTAAGCATTACCACTTACCTATCTTTTCTAAATCCAGAGTTGGATTTGCCACAGCAGTCTTACAAGGCCTGCTAGCCAGCCCTAATGCTTCTTGACTGCCTCCACCCTTCCCCAGCTTTGGGAATCAACCAAAGTGTGATGACTGCATCCATGAAACACGAAGAACATAGTACAGTTGTGTACACTTACCGTAAATGTAGATGTTCGAGTGTATTCACTGTTGCAGTCCTGGTTACCTTCCCTGCAGCCCCGTGATTTCTCTATACTTTCTACCAATCCTTTTTTTGGTCATATCTCATAACAATGGTATTTACTTTTTACTGGGGTGTTCCACACCATGTAATTGCTTCTTATTTTGGGTGCTCCTGACATCTGGGGCAAGAAAAACTGATATATTGGTGTCGGCTGCATATTTTCTTACCCCTGACGACCTGACGTCGTGGAAGAAGTGACAGCATCCGACGCAGAAATCCCAAGACTCTGGTATTCAGCCGACTAAGGGCTACCTACAGGCAGATAACCCAAGTGTGATGACTGCAACAGTGAATACACTCAAACATCTGCATTTATGGTAAGTGTACACAACTGTACTTTTATAATAAAGGAGTTTTATTATTCCTCTTATATTAATTTTTAACTGCATGTTTTAAAATTGCACCGTATGTCTTAAAACTTTTGAAGTTACTTGTCTAACGAGGTTAAATGGGACACATGGGGAGACAATGTTTTCAGTTCTCAGAAAGTCTGTTAAGTAAAGGATGAAAGTGCTTATTGGATATTTTATTCCTTGTTGGAATTTTTCACCTTTTTGTTAAAATAACTTTTCAACTTGTAACTCTTTATAAAGACTTGTTTGAGAAGCAGAGGAACAAGTTATTAAGTATTGTGATGAATTCATGTTATATGGTAAATTGATATGAATGTGGTTGCAATCAAGTTTGTTCAGTTACTCTAAGGAAGGTATTCATTTTTTAATGTATCAATTTGATAAGATTATTTATTTATCTTACTTTTTTTTTTGTGTACTGAGAAAGTCTGACTGGACACAGGTCCTTTTTCAGCAGAGGCCCTGGTAGAAAAGCTCCTAGTACAGCATGTAACTTTTTCATCAGGCAGTTTTGTTTACATAAGACACTTTGAAGTACAAAGTAACAGTATACAGTAGTATGGTAGTCTATAACAGTGTAAAAGCTAGCTACATTTACATACGGTATTAAATTTCAGAGTTGTAGCAGTTTATATATGTTCTACATTGTGAATATTTACATATTTAGTATGCTATGCAGAGTCACAGGATCTGAAAGCAAAGGATGTTATACAAGTTAATATAAAAGGTGGGTGAGAGGTAATGAAGTAGGAGAGAGAATGGAAAGGGTACATTTAGTGGGGGAAGTAATGTGCTAAGTAGAAGGAGTTGGTAGAGAGCAGTAGGTAGTATAAAGGTTAGTCAGAGTTTTCATTTACAGAGCCAGGTTGTAGTAGGTGGATTTTAAGGCTAGGGATGAAGTACAAGTTGACATAGGAAGGTGGGATGTAGGGTTAATGAAACTAGGATGGAGGAAAGAAGAGGTACATTAGTGGGGCTGGCAAAGTGCTGGGAGAGCAGGAAGTGGTAATAGAGCGAGCAGAAGCAAGTATAAGAGGTTAATCATGTTGTCACAGTTACAGAGCCATGATTGCTGTAGGTGGGATTTTAAGGCCTTTTTGACGGAGGCAATGGAAGTTGTGGCTGAGATGTTGGGGGGAGGTTGTTCCAATGTTTTGTAATGGTGTTGCTATAGAGGGATATTCCTGTGGAATTATTGGCTTTGGTCACCTCTACTAGGAGTTTTTAATTGGATCGTAGGACTCTAGTTGTGGTGCTTGGATGTTTTGTAGAGTAAGGTTTTTTTCCAGATAGTGCAGTAGTTTGTGGGTGAGTGTAAGTTAATTGTAAAGAATGAGAGGGAGACGTTCCAGCCAATTAAGTGTTTTAAGGGTATTGCATTGGTGCATTCTGTGAGGGGTATTGGTTGCAAATTTGGCAATTTTCGCTTGCAGCTTGGAAAGATCAGATATTCTGAGATTGGTCAGGCATACAAAAGAGTGGAGATGAGGTGGGTGTGTTCAACAGTGGCTTTGATGGAGTCTGTTAGGAACTTTCTTTCTGTATAGCATTGCAAGCTTTTTATGTACTTTTCTTATGATATATATATATATATATATATATATATATATATATCAAATTTCATGTTGCTTTTGATGACAACCCCTAGCAGTTTACTGAGATTGACAGGAGATATGACTGTATTCCTACTTGAGATTATGTTAAATGTAATGTTATGAGTAGAATGTTGTCTGGGTGGAAAGATAAGGAGCTGAATTTTATTGGGATTTAATATTAATTGTGATTCAGAGAGCCATCTTTCAACAGCAAGAAAAGAGGATTGAGTTTGTTGTAGCAGTGTCTTGGGGGAGGCAGAAGCACATAGTGTGGAATCATCTGCATATTGAATGACAGAAGCATGAACTGTGGCAGTATGAAGGTTATTAGTGAAAACAGAAAAAAACAGTGGCCCAGGAATGGAACCTTGTGGGACTTCTGGTGAGACTAGTGGTGGTAATGGGTAGCGTTCCTGGTGCCATCTGACTGCAAGCTGTCTGCCTGTTAGGTAATTTCTAAACCAGGAAATGGTGGGTGAGCTTAGATTTAATTCTGAGTGTGTGTTGATGAGTTTATCATGATTAACCATGTCAAAGGCTTTGGAAAGGTCTAAGAATATAGCTGAGGCATGTTTTCCATTGTTCCTGTGCTTGTTGACTGACTGTGTAAAAGACATAAGGGCTGTAGTAGTGCTGTGTGATGGTCTAAAACCATGTTGTGTCAGTAGATTATGAGAGAGTTTAGGAATGTCATGATTTGTGTGTGTACACACATTTCGGGGATTTTGGTGAGGGGAGAGTTTAGTGATTTGTCGGTAATTTGTTAGTTCTTTGGAGTTGCCCTCTTTGTGGGAGGGGAGTGATATAGGAAATTTTCCAGAGGTGGGGGACTAGGTTTTCAGGTATGGAGAGATTAATGAGAATTGTTACAGGATAATGCAATTGGTTTAGTGGCAGTCTTTATGAATTCAGCTTTTAGTCTGTCTGCAGAGAGAGTTGTGGGTTTTAGTTTATTAAGCATTTTTTTAACAGTGGAAATGGGGACAAGTTGCAGTGAGAAGCTCAATCCATTACTATTAATTTTAGGTGACTTGATAGTAGTAGAAGTCTTTTGAGAGTTAGCTAGAGTTAGGATGGAATCTTTAAAGAACTTGTTGAACTGAGTTTCTATGTTTATTAAGCTGTCAGTAGTAACGGGTAGGGGTGCCAGTTTTACCTGCATGGAGTACTTTGTTGATGGTTGCCCAAAATTTTTTAGGATTGGTTTGATATCTATTTTGAATGTTGTGGTAGTAGTTTGTTTTGTCTCCTTTAATCATTTTCTTTGTTTTATTTCCAAGCTCAAGATAGTTTTGTTTGTCAGTAGGACAAAACTAGGAATGTTTCAAACATATATGTAATTTAATGGTATAATATGTTTAAAATTAATGTTTTCAAGATTAGTTTTTTTTGTCCGTACATGCCTGGGAGTTTTGATGGTCTGCTTAATGTTATACAAGTAGGACGAATGAATGGGTTTGTGGATGTCGGTCCGCCAGGCCTGCAGCTTCGATCGTCGGCCGTCGCCATGGTCCGTCAACTTCGTATAAGATGGCCCCGACCTCATTTTCTCTGGTTCGTCCTGTCGTCAGGGCGCCTCCAGCTAGCTTCCATTCAAGTGCCGGGTCCGGCCATTTCCAGAGTCTTTTCGACAAACACTAGCAGCGAGACTTAGCCGCTTACTACTCGCTGGGGACTCTTTCGCGACTAGCTTATGTCAGAAAAAGCGAAAACTGTTAACCCTTGGAAAAACTTACGAATTAAAACTTTTTCTTCTCTCTGTCTGCCTTTAAATGCCATAATTATTTAACAGCAACATGTCTGCTTGGTCAAAAGCTTTCCATTCTTACCCTCTTGAAAGTTTGCTGGAGTTTTGGCTTGAGTTTTCAGTTGCTGCTTCGCGCCCAGCAGCGCAGCTCCGGATCCTCCTGATCCTCTTTTTGATCGGTCGGAGCGCACTAGTTACCGCACACCTCGTCGGGAGTGACCGGTTGGCCGCCACCCCAACCTAAGCAAACCGGCAAGGAGGCAGTTCCGGCTCGCGCAAAAGAAACTGAACAATGATCAGCAAACTGCCCGCGAATCTCAACACAGCTTGAAAACGCCTCACAAATTCCTTGAATTCTATCTCTCTAAAAGTGTCCCCACCGGCACTTCTACACCACCCTCTGAACACTGTACCCTACGGTGGACCCCACTGACGCAGCAGACACCATTCCAGCAGCCTCCAGCAGCCAGGGCCAAAGTGGCCGTCCTCCAACAGCCCAGTCCCCACTGGCTGTAAGGCCCTAGCCAACCTTCTATAAGAAAGGCCTCAACAAAGCCAAGGCCTGGCAGCACATGTCTTAGTTCATCTAATTGATTCTGGGATCTCACACCCCTCCCAGGGCCTCTTCTCCCTAGAGTTCCTGAACTCATCCTCTTCTGATTCTAGGGAGAGGATCTCAGACATAACTGACCAGCCATCAGACATAACCGACCAGCCGAGGCCCCTGAGCCCACCTGAAGATTTTCTCCAATGAATTCTCATTTCAGCTGCTTCCCCCAGAAGAGCAGCTCCACAATCCATTTCAGATGCCATGGAATGGAGTTCATTTGGGTGGCATTAACATTTCATGCTCCATTCTTATTACTCTTTCAACAACTGCACCTTCCTTCCCACAAGCCCTTAGCTATACCTCCTGTTCTTAGATTCCACAGATGCTGATGTTACCTCTGCTCCTCTTCAGATCCCCCCAGCCCCTGCCAAACCAGACAGATTTTACAGGGTGCCAGATTCATCACCACCTTTACAAGGCCCCACTTGCAGACCCCCCAACGAACATCCCACCTACTCCAAGCCCCAGCCGACCAGATATAAAACCCTACCCAGGAGTCCCAAGGCAGTAGTCATGACCATAGCTAAAAACCCTAAAAAAGGTGGAAGGGGAGTAAGGTTCAGCTAAACTGTCAGCTAAAGTCAGTTACAACTTGAAGAACTTAGCACAAGACCATACTACAGTACTCAACCAAGGATTAACCACTGATGAATCTCTTGACATTAGAAATAAATATGTATTGGTTCATGTAAAGTACAACAAACTTTAAATACCAATAAATAATGGAAAGGCTTAATGCAATAGAGAAAATCATGGCAGAAATATAATGATGGCACAGTGATAAGAGGGGCATGATGCAAGGGATCAAGCCTTAGAGGATCATGTTAAATGGCTAAAGGGGGAGCACAATGGATATAAGTAACAAGTTTGTTGAGGTGCACCAGCACAGGAAGTTGAAGAAAATGGAAGAAAAGGCAAAATCAGTTCAATGAGTGAAAATGGAAGAACTGCAGGTTCAACCCAACCTGTTAGCAGGTTTTCCTGCAAAAAAACAAATCCGCAAGCAGGAACAGACAAGATTTCAAGTGAAAAATTCTCAAAGGAGGCAGGGCTAACCAATCAGAGGGAGGAGCGTCAAACCACTCCAGCACAGACCAGAGGAAACAGCACAGTACACACACACCACAACACTAACATACCACCACAACACACACCAAATCCTAAATCCAAGAACCCAACATCTACTTAAGCTCCTACAACCTCAAAGAAGATTTCAGCTCACAACAAGAGGCCACAAACCACCAAGACAAAGAACACAAACCATACATCAAGGAAACGATTCCACTTCCAACCTTTACCTCAAAAAACTTCCGAATCCAACCACACTTTACCACAAAAAACAGACAAAACAAAACCTACTTGAGTTAGCAAACACAAAGCTGAGGGAAAAAGTGCCAACAGCAGAGCAAGGAGAGAGGGTTCTACCCAGACTATTCCAGGAAAGGGAAAAAGGAAAAGTTGGAAGTTGGAACCAATCTGACCACTAAAAATTCTACATACATGTCCCTAAATTCCCCAAAAATGCATACCCAGACCATTCTTCCATTCCCATGCTGGGCAAGGAGTGTTAACTGGTGGCACTTCTAGATCTGGTAACTCTAGATCTCAAGGCATTATATCAAGGTCCAATCTGCAGAATTGCATCTCTATAGATTGCAGGATCAGAGCAATATCAATTCTTGCAATATCCTTTTCCTATATCTCAGGCTTCTTGCCCATCAAATATCAGTATTCATAAAAATATTCACATCACATTATACAAATTTACATACTTGCTGACTCCAATACCAAAATGAGGGACAACAAAACAATGCTCACAAAAACACAACAGAAACACAAATTTAATTCACATAAGTTAATTGGGATAATACACAAACAATTTACAAAGGAGTCAGTCAATTTATCTCAAACAAGGACATTCTTGGGAGGCGAATTGACAACAAGACAAGAATGGCTCCTTCTAAAGGCAAAAAACAAAACTAACTACAGAAAAACTTTTAAACACTAACAAAACTGGAGCAAGTTAACAGCAAGGAAGGCACTGCAGGCCTTGGGATTCATGGCATCATGTAATCATCTGGTCCCATTAAGCCATTGCCAGGCTAGAAACTAACTACATATGAACCCCTAAATTTATGACCCCAACCAGACACAGCCTAGAAACAGAAATCCCACTAATCTATGAAAAAAACAGGAAGTTCCTATGGTGGGCTCAGGGCATGCCAGTCCAACCCAGGCCTCCCTTTTCAAGAGATGTCAAGCAAGCAGAGCATCACAACCAGATCTTCACACCAGATGGGGCCCATATGCTGGACAAAATGTGCGCATGGTGGCAGGCAGGATCAACAGCCTGCTCATCATCCTAAATAAAAGAAAAGTGGAAAAACTGGCTACAAAAGTAAGTTCAGACCATCAAAGATTTCAAAGAGGGCCAGTTGATGACATGAAACACCACACCACAGTCACATGGTAAAACAAGGAGGCACATCATTCATACCCCCTATGCAGAATGACTTTTGGAGCTGTGGACCTGGGCACTGGCACTCAGCATCCACATACAGGCACACAGGCAAAAGCAAAATAAATAAAGCAAAATATTAGCAGAGAGAACATATTAAGCAGAACCACATCAGATGCCAGGCAATGGCACCTGAGACCATCTCTCAAAACCATCTCAAAGGGAATGCCTCAGATAGATCGCGATCATCTCAATCACAACCTCTCAATCAAAAACTCAAAAATTTCTCCACCCACTAGGGAAAGTGGATTAAATTCCCTTTCTTCGTGGCTCCTTCAGCTGGAAACTGCACACCCACCTCTTCCCTTGAATTCTACCTCTACTACTAAAGACTCAAAAAAGTCAACATAAGAGATAATCCTGATAGCTCCAAACCTCCAAACTGGCACACGAACTACCCACTCTGGCTACGAGGAGCAGCTCGGGAGTGCCCAATACAATACCCCTACCCTGATGCCTTTTGCTGCTGACAACTAACAGCACATACACCAAAACCTAAAAAACAAACAACCCACTGCATGGAACATCACATCAGCAGCAGCAAGCCAAGAACTTTCCTAAAGAAAGACATTATTCTTGAGACACTTCCAGGAAACACCAAAGACCTTCAACAAGAAAGAAAAAAAGGTTTGTCATTTGTTTTGGAGGAAAGGAAGAGGAAAAAGAAGGAAAAGATGTGTCAAACATAGATATGCCTGGGATTCTGATCTATCTGGCGAACTTCTCCATTCAGGCCTGTCCTGCTCCTCCATCGATCTATTCAGCAGAATACAGCCCTCAGAATGATCACCTGTTTTTCACACCTTTTTGCCTTTGCAGTTTCTCAGAGGAATCAAGAACCAAAAACCTCCAAGGAAACCACCATTGCCTTGGGACTTAACAAACTTAACAGACTAGAAAAGTTGACACTATCACCCTTTGAACCAGCAGCAACAGCAGACCTACAACACCTGTCATGGAAAACTGCTTTCTACTGGCACTGCCAGCAGCAGCAGCAGGAGGGTTTCAGACACCAGGCCTTAACCCTTCCTAATCTTTAATCAAGATCTTCTAAAGAAAGAGGACTAATCCAACATTTAAATCCAACATTTATGCCTAAGTGTCTTTAAACCAGGTGTCTTACCTACCTACCTTCCACCTACCTACCTTCCCCAAACCAAAAAAATAACTAAGAATACTGCATACATTGGATGTACATATTGGACACAAGCTACTATTTAAAAGAGACAAGACAGACCAACCAACTTTGTGACTGAACAACTTTGTTGAAAAAAAAACGCTAAAGGAAAAGCTATTCTCCAAAATGGATAGGAAATTGCATATTCCAATTCAGATTTCCTTCCATGGAAAATTCCAAAATTCCCCCACAGACACAAGACCTCATTCTACAACAGACCTTACCGCAGCCACACTGCAACTTCTTACCAAAGGCATAATTGAGGCGGCTACTTGAGGCCCTGCGTGCTACATTTACCAAGCATACCAATTTGCCATATATTCATTTATATTAAGCAGGGCCAGCCAACTGCACTGCTGTACTGCTGTACTGCACCACCATATAATCTACTTTCCCTCCTCCCTAGTAGCTGGCTACCTCCCTGTTTGGCTATGACTGCAGATGCATCCATGAAGGACATAGTACAGTTTGGTACAGCCATAAATGTGAATGTCGAAATAGATGAGGATGCCAAACTGAAGGCATCTGCACCCTCCTCCTCCTCCCTCCCTCTTCCCTAGTGTTATACCCTCCCCCCTAGCCTAATGATGGGGGAGTCTTTTATGGTGTATTTGTTTTATATTGTATATATACATGCTTTTTTTTTGTTTTGTGTCTATCCTTTTTTTTTTTGGAAACAATGGCCAAAAATTAAATTTTTTCAAGGCTTCTGGCTTCTGGGGGGGGCAAGAAACACTGAGTGTGAGGCGAATGATGCCTTTATGCCACCCAACAACAGAGATGTCGTCGGTGGGTGAAAGTGCATCAATCAGCGGACCGGACGACTTTGAATCCCCGACCCGACTGGGCTGGCCTGACGACAGGACAACCCTGTTATGTTATGACTGCATGCCTAGTCCAGTTCGGACATCTACATTTATGGTAGGTACAAAACTGTACTTTCTGAAGATATCTTGTGTTTTAAAGTCAAAAGTGCTGAACTTTTCACATATTTGTTTCCGTCTTCTATGTGATTTTGTTTATTGATATATATATATAGGTGTGTATATGTATGTATGTTTGTATATATGTGTATGTATATATATTTATATATATATATGTATGTAATACTTTTTATTTTATGTATATATTTTGTTTTTAAACACCTTTATTATTAAATTATCACTTGTGACATAGGTAAACATGCATGGATGTAAAAGTAATTAAACCATATGAACAAGTTTACATTTGAAATATTATACATATGTATTGTTCTATACAGTATAATCAATCCAACATTACTTGTTCAATTTCTTCCTTCTCATAAATCTCATTCCTCCTCCAAAATATTTTTGTGCATGTATCCTTCCCACAGTTTCCATTTTTAATGTAACTTAATCCTACCCTTTTGTAAAAATCCCACTTCCTGTACTTTAACCTTGGTTACAATGTTCACTACTCCAAGTTGGCTGGTTTAGAGTTTGATTTCTGTTTTCTGGTAATTGCTTTTTTGGCAGCTACCAGAATTAAACTTAACAAGACCTTACTATGTCTTAGCAATTCATATCTTGTATCGTGGCTCAAAAATAATCATTTCCTTAGTTACATGTTTTTGCCTTCCCAGTATTCCTGACAGAGTACTGTTTAGGGAATTTTTAAACGGTGCCAACGCATTACACTCCAAAAACATATGCTCCCAGGTATCTTTTTCTTCCCCATTACACCTCCAACATTTGCCATCTATGTATATAGTTTTTTGTAAAGAATTTTCTCTTAGAGTATTTTATTACTGTGGAACACTTATTCTTTATTTTAAGTTAGTGAATTGTTGTTTTGGCAGTCTGTTTTAATTAGTTCATAGGTTCATACTAGCCTATCTGCCCTAGGGCATTTATAAGCCTAGCCAGTGTGTGTTTGGCTTTCGCCCCCCATTTTAAATTAATTTTGCTATGCCCTTTTTCAAGGTTAGTATACTGTGCCTCTGTCTAACAGTGACACAGAAGTGATACCCGGGGTAATCCTATGATCTCCCATCCACTCATCAAGATTCCTCTTGAAGAGAGTCAATGAAGGGACTCTGCCTAACCTGGACTGGGATTTAGATATCATTTACTTGTATGAAGTGCTGTTGTAATTGTGAAATGCTTTATAATAAGGCATTCTAATAATAAAAGTTGAGTGTAGTGTGTGAACTGTAGCATTACCATACAGTTATGAATCTCCTGGTGTTAGACCCCTGATGTTGAGCTGTAGAGTGGTTGAAAGCCCCCACCAGCCTTCAGGCAGGCTTCCATTTCTTACATTCAAACCCACTGCAGATGCTGATGATATTTTTTTCTGAGACTGAGCGCCACATCAACTGATTGGCTTTACGCTGCCTTCCTGATATTTAAGACTTTGCAATAAAAGATTTTTGTGAGGCTCTTCCCGACGTGGTCTGGGATCCAACCCATTTTCTAATGTAGCAGTGGACCAAACATGTTGTTTTCCATGTGCAGAGAGATGATGTGTAGGTAGCAGTGGACCTTAGATTAAGGGCATTGCTTTCTTAATGGTTCACAGTGGGGGTGAAGCATAAAATGCTGGTGGATTCCATCAGACATTCATTCAGTCCCCTGTTGGAGCTGCATATCGTGGAGCTTTATCTGATTCTGATCTTCTCAAAGTCATCACTCTGAAGAGCATCATGTTTGGCACTTGATAGAATGCATTTGTCTTGCTCTTCTGTTTGATGTGCAAAGCAAGCAGGAGAGATTGCACTGAATGTCAACCATTCTATGCCAAACAATTCCTGTACTCGTTCTTTCACATTTCCTTTGCACATCTCATATCGACATTCACACAAGACAAAACCATAGCATATTCATATTTCTTTATTCTTTTTATTCTCACTGCCTGAGAGCTGTCAGACATTACACCATCAGTTGGTGCATTCATTCCCCTTAAGATGAGAGCTGATGGTGGTAACCTGTCATCAAGGAACCATCAGATATGTTCTGCTTTTAACTCTTAAACTTCTATCCTGGTGACCGCACACTCAGAATGCAGTGGTTATGCTATGTCATCTCCATCGAGCAAGTGCTTGCACATTTCCATCCATGCTTCTTATTTCAGTAGGCTACTGCTTCATTGCAGTTTAGCAGAGTCAGTTACCCAACCCTGGCCGATATTTGCAAACTGTGCTCTCACCCAGTCATCCAACAAGTCTGATCTAAAAGGAAATGGGGTTAAGCTCCTCCTCTTACAGACAAAGACACAGTAACTGTAGCATGACCTACATTTAAACATTATGATTTTACCAGTGATGTTAAGGCACATGCTGCTGATTGTAATTGAGAATCTGTGCAATCACCCCCCCCCTCTCTGTCCATCTCTCTAATTTAAATTACAGCATAAGGCTAAGGCATGGTAAAGCATTGCCAAGAGCCCGTGTCTGCTCTGTGGAAGTTGAAAGCTCTGGAAGTCTGTCTGGATTATCTGATCCCATCCTGGCCAATTTTCAAACATTATGACTTGTACTACAGCACTACTCCTAGTATTGAACAGATTTTGTTGTAAGAATGCTTGTACAGGTGTAATCTCAAAAGACTGTTGTGAGCTGAGCAAAACATCTACAATACATCTGTCATGTTTTCTTCACTAGGACACACAAGGTCACATAAAATATATTGGTCCATGTGTTACTGTAAAGCCAGACGTAGAGTTGTACGAGTCAGTTTAATCCAACAGAATTGCATGTGGTATATGAAATGATCACGTAAGGAGCAGGTTATGTGAAATTGGCTCAACAGAAGTAAAAGCCCGTAGATATTGCAGCTGAGAGAAATCATGTTGAATTAAATTAAACCATTAACAGAAGAGTTAGAAGTTTACAAATGTGTTTATGAAAAGAAAATGTTAGCAGGCACAAGTGGAAGGGTATCTGATGAGCTGTGCACTAGATGCAGCTATAAACATGAACCAGTGAAGTGTCCTACATTCTGTCAGTTATGTAAATACTGTGGTGCGAGAAATCTTTTTGCCATCATGTGTAAAACAATGAAATGTAATTTGCAACAGAAACAAAGTACATTTTGTAAAGACCATGAAAATGATGTGTTTATTAGGACTGTAGATGTGGAAAGAGTGCATGGAATGCAAGAGTTGCAAACTTAGAATATATTGGAGCAAAAGGACTTGAGTGATATTTAGATGGATCAACTCAAGGTAAATAGTAAAACTTATGTTTAGTGAAACACTGGAGGAGAAAGAGGTTTCTCTCACTTTTAAGTAATTAAAGGAAAACTCCACCCTCTCCTACAGTTTAACTCAATCTTTACGTTTCTTTTCTTCCTACAGTATGGTTCCAGCATTGTGTAGATACCAGAAATTTGCTTATATTTTGTAAAAATTTTAATCTTATGTTATTAATTTTCATTCATTCATGACTGATGGTTCTCTTTTCCATCCTTGGAACTGACTTGGTCGATATAACAAGCTCGCGCCAGCCAAAATCTCTTGAGCTAAGGTTACCCGTAGTGCCCCTCTCCTAATCTCCTCAGATCTCCTTTGCCGTGTTAGTTTCAAGACGCATCAAGCCAGCTCTCAAGCTTTTTCTTTTTCACCAAATATTGACCTTTGTTTCTTTTCTAATTGCTTATGATTCCTATATCCTTAGTCGTTTATACTTTGTGATACTTTACTACTGGTGCAAATGAAAATTTCCTTCCCTTTTATCTTTACTGGTATTTCTTAGTATCATTGTTGGTGCAGGCCCCTCCCTTTCCCTTACCTATTGATAATTTATATATGCCATCATTGGTATTCTTCTTTCATTTCCTTTACCCTTTTGAGTATTTTCTTCCTTTACCGTTGTTGGTAATATAAAAAAAAAATATTTTTCTCTTCTTTATGTGTGTGTGTGTGTGTCTGTGTGACTATCATTGACAGTATTTCTCTTTACTGTTAAATTTCTGTTTTTCATTGCTGTTGGTTTATTGTTGTTTGGATAGTAGGATAATACCAGGACAAAAAGGGCGCTACTGGTTCCAAACAGTGTGACAAGTGTGGCAGGAAGATGCCCAACTCTGATGGCCATCTCTTGTGTCTATTGCCTGGGAATACCGCACTTAAAAGTTCAACCCCCGTGCGAACTCTGCAAGGGCTTTAGTACCCGCACCTTAACTGAGTGCAAGAGTAAGCTAATCCTGAAGGGGGTTTTAAAAATCATTTTCTTGGGAGCTTTATCTGAGGCGGAGGTCTCAACCCCTCTTTAAAAAAAGAGTCAGAGAAGAGGAGCCAGTCAGTGCCTTCCTCTCCCCATACATAGGAATCGAAAACCACTAAGACCATGGTTCATACAGAACTGAAGCCAAAAGTTGCTAAAATGACTTTGACACCTGTGTCGGCACTGGAGTCAAAAATTCCATCCATGGTGCCGTCTTTGACCATGGAACTGACAATGACTACTCCTCCCACGGTATCACAGACCTTCTTGGCACCAAAAATGGTCTCCCCGTTAAAACTGGTCACCCCCCCCCCCCCCATTGCAACCTTTCAGTGTTCAACCACGATACCGAAGGTCGACGCACTAGCCAGGACCAGATATTCTCCGTCATTTGACATCTTTGTTGGAAAACAACAAAGTCCATTCCTAGATCAGCTTGAATCCCCAGCAGAGATGTCAACCTGTTCCACCAGGAGTCTTTCGGAGCTGTACGTAGTGAGACTCGTGAATCAGCTCCTAGTTGCCAGAGGCATCCCAACCCCTTCTAGGACCTCCGTCCCACCTGGTGGCGAAGGTTTTTCTGCACAGACTCCAATCTGCATTCCTCCTTCAACCTCCCTGCAGGTCTTTGAGCCATCAGTGCAGACACCTACCCCAGTGCCATCCTCTTTGGTTCTATTGGTAGATCTTGCCTTGGTTTCGGAGCCTACCATGTGGATCACAGCTCCGTTGGAGCCAACCCACCCTTGGGACCGTGACTGATCTGCCGGCACCGTGATCCCTAGTATGGTGCCAATTTTTCTACGGTGCCGTCTACAGTTCCGGCTGCTTTGACTGCTCCGAGTCCTCTCATGGCTCCTTCCCTGGAGGTGGGCTCTTTGGAGTGGGGTTTGACCCCGGTTCCGAGGTTGTTTTTCTTGGTTCCGGGCTCCCATCCCTTTTCAGGCAGGCCTGCCTTTCAGGTTATGTAGATTGCACTCACCTCAGCAGGCTCACAATTGGCTACCTTGACACCCGAATGCTATATATACATGTCTTCTGGTTCTCAGCTGCCACAGTCCAGTACTGTGGGACATCGGGCATGGGAGCAGCAAGACACCCTACTGTAGGGCACCCTCTCTTTGGAGTCCTCTTCTGATCTTTCCCCTGAAGAGCCACCCCGTAAGGGATCGTACAAGAGAAAGCATGTTGTTACTCTGGAAGAATCCCTCTCTGAAGATACATATTACGATGAGGGGGAAGGGTCCTCACAGTCATACTGGTGATCTTGAAACAGAGGGGCAACTGGAAGTCCACCAACCCTTCGGAGGAATCTGTTTTCTTGCAGGCTTTCTGTGCCCGACCCTCTACTTCCTGGGTGACCTTGCCTGCAGATGACTTTGTAAAACTCATCGTGCAGCACGCCTGGAAGGCCCCTAACACTGCTGAGCCAATCCCCTGGAGACCGGACAAAATACTCTCCTCTCCAGAGGATCAGCCCCATTTGTCCAAAGCCTTCGCAGTAGATGCTGTAGTGGTGGTGCTGGTGGCTATCAAGAAAGAACTCGCAGATGAGAGTCCTGCTGTTCATCCTCCAAACAGTGAGTCTCAGATGATAGACAGACTGGGGAAGCGGGTTTATGCTTCATTGACCTTTGCTAGACGGTTGTTGAATTACTTGGCACATTTTACCCATCTCCAAAGGGACCTGATTACAGAACTCTCATGGACGTTAGCAGGAGCATTGCCCGATGAGGTACGTGACAAAGTTGCTTAACAGCTTGCCACCCTGGAATCCATATCCAACTCGTCCATGTGGTTGATTGCACATACAACTAAAGGGACAGCCAGAGCAGCGGGTACAGGTGTTGTCATGAGACGTCACACCTGGATGCACTTGTGCGACTCTGCGGACCCTTTCAAGTCTTCCTTCATCACCTCTTCCATTGATGCTTCCTCCCTCTTTGTACCAAAAGTTAAAGACATGCTAGCCAGGTGTGAGAAGAACGGAAAGACCCTATCTGCTGTGGGTGTATGTTTTTCCACTCCCCAACGATCCCATATTAGGAATCAGAGAAGTGGAAAAATGTGGCTCAGGAAATCCCAAGGGCCTTTCCGTGACACACATAGCGAGTTTTCCCCCCGGAACAGGGAGGAAACTCATCAGGAAGACACCCCTTCTTGGAAATGATGGTTTCCAAGATTCCTCACTAATCTCACCATCTCTGTAAAACCTTTTTGAAAGGAGTCATGCATATAAAACCACCCTTCAAAGAGCCCATTGACCTTGGAAGTTTGACACTAGTTCTGCAAACTTTGACTCTTCATCCATTTGAGCCTGCTGCCTCTTGCGATTTAAAATTCTTGTCTTGGAAGACTTTATTCTTGGTAGCCATTACCCCAGTAAGGAGAATATCAGAATTGCAGGCCTTGTGTGTAAAGTGCCCTTACATAGTTTTCCACAAAGAGAGTATCTCTGCAGACTAACCCTTCCTTTCTACCCATGGTTGACTCGGAGTTCAATATCAAACAATCCATCGACCTACCAGTTTTCTTCCCAATTTTTTTCTAATAAAGGAGAGTATTGCTTGCATTTATTACATGTATGCAGTTAACTACATTTCTACTTAGACGGGACCAAATCTTTCTGTAAATCTGACCAATTGATGATGTTCATCGTGTTTCACTGTTGCAGTCATGACTGTAGGGTTCTCCCCTGCCGGCAGGCAGTCCTCGGTTGGCCAGAATCCCAAAGTCTGGGTCCGGCGTCGGCTGTTCAACCATGCTCCCTGACGTCAGAGCGCCAGGAGTACAAAGATGACAGCCAACGCCATGTACTCCAGTCTTTCTTGCAGTGCGGTGATAGCAGTTCGCAAGTGCCGGTCAGCTGACTCCTGACAATCTTTTCTGAACAAACTTCAGTCCGAAGACTTTCTTCTCCTGCTCAAAGCTAAGTACCCGTTAGAAACTTTTTCTTGCTCCAGTCCGATGTCAGAAAAAGTTAATAATTGTATTTCATGTGGGAAGCAAATACCTCATAAGGATTTTCATTCTTACTGAATTCCTTGCTTAGGCCCTGACCACGAATTAGCTAGTTGTCGGTTTTGTGTTAGATTCAGTCAACGTACAATTAAACAAAGGTACGATTTTGCATTTCATTACTTCGGTAGGCGTTTTAATTACAAAATGTCGTCGGATACGGTTCCGGCTACCGGAGTTCACAAACGACGCAAGGACAAAGACAGGCCTCCGAGGTCCAAATCTGACGATATCGCTCAAGCGGAGCCAGCTTCAGGTTCGGCCGTCGTCAGTGAGGTGCTTTTGCAGCCCCTGTCGTCGGCCATTTCGGAACCGATGGCTGAAACAGACTCCCACGAGGAGCCAACTAGGCCTTTGAATATTTCTATTGAAGGACCTTTGGACAATGCTCCTTCGGATGGGTCCGGAACCGCTGTGCAGGTACCGGCTTTCGAAGGGGTTTTCAGGCCTACTCAGCTTCTAATAAAGGCAAAGCCAAAGACAAAGGCAAAGACTCCTTCCAAATCAAAGACTGCAACACAGGCCTCTTCTGAACCGGCTCCCAAGTCACAGAAACAGTTACTTAAGATAGCAGAGGATTTACTTACTATGATTAGGGGTTCACATCCCCCTCCAGATAAAAGGCCAAGGCAGGAAGTTTATTATGACTCCTCTGATCAGGCTTCTGTTTCTTCAGTTTCTTCTTCTGACCAGGAATATTCTTTCCCCTCCTTATGAGGATTCTGATGCTGAGGAATCCATTCCTTCAGCTTCTCCCCCTGAGGATTTTTCTTTTGGGGAAACCTTGCATGAAATGAGGGAACATTTCCACTGGGAAGGACAGGAGTATTCGGAATCTAAGAAAAGACTAAGGGATTTTCTTCTTCTTCCCCAACATAGACCCCTGGCTATTCCTCCTATTTTGGATATTGTGGATGATGCTTTTTTGGAGGCTAACTTAACCCCTGACTCTTTTCCTCCGGCTCCTGTTAAGCCTGATAGATGTTACAGGGTTCCTGATTCCCACCAGTTTTTATACAAGAACCCTACTGCTGACCCTGAAACCATTTCTCAGGGTCCTAAGGGAGTTAAGGCCGCTTCTGCTAAAAACCCCATTCCCACTGAGAAGGATTCTAGATCTTTAGAAAGATGGGGGCAAAAAAGTGTACACTTCTGCTGCTTTATCTATTAGGGCTTTAAACTGTCAGTTTCATATGCTGAAATACCAGCAATTTCTCTAGTCTGTCTTAAAACAAAAGCTTACTTCCATTTCTGCCTGTGCAGATGATAAGGATTTACATGACTTAATGCATGCCACTGAACAAGTTGAGAAGCATGGTTTACACTGTGGATTTGATGCCTTGGAGGCTTCTTGTAGGGTTGCTGCCTCTGGCACAGTAATTAGAAGGCATGCATGGTTAAAGGAACAAAATTTGCCAGAACAAGTAAAAGCTAAATTATTGGATGCTCCTGTTCAGCATAATGTTTTGTTTGGATCAAAAGCTGAAGAGGTGATTAAAAAGATGGAGGACAAGGCGAAATCCATGCAAACAGTTAAAGATTTCTTACAAATACAGCCACCCAGATTTAGCAGGAATTGGCCTACAAAAAATTGGTCCTTTCCCAATTCAGACAGGCCTCAGAGGGGTAGATACAGACGCTCCCGAGGAAGGCCTCAAACACAAGCCCGACCAAGACAGTGGACTGCTTCCACCCCTAGGGGAGGAGAGGACAGGTCGCAAACTCATAGGAAACGGACTCAATGACTCCCTCTGTTGGGCTGCAGGAACTTCTTGCCTGGAAGCCCCTCTTGGAGGAAAACTTTCTCTTTTTCACCAAAAGTGGACTCATATAACCCAAGACAAGTGGGTTCTGGATGTGGTTTCAAGAGGTTACAAATTCCATTTTCATACCCTACCAAGGCCAAGCGGATGGCCAGATCTTCCAAAACTTCAATGGACAGAGGCCTTAAACCAGGTGAAAGCTCTTTTGGCTATGAAAGCCATAGAATTGGTTCCACTTTCAGAGGTGGGACAAGGTTTTTACTCAAGGCTCTTTCTAGTCCCCAGGAAGCAAAATTCATGGAGACCCATTCTGGATCTGTCAGTCCTGAACACCTTTCTAGAGATTCCAAAATTCAAGATGCTTACTCTACAGCAGCTACTTCCAATGCTGTCCAAAAATGCATGGATGGTAACTTTGGATTTAAAGGAGGCATATTTACACATTCCCATCAGGCAGGAACACAGAAAATACCTTGGGTTCAAGGCCGGATCGAGGCACTTTCAATTCTCTGCGCTGCCCTTTGGATTGTCTACTGCGCCCAGGGTCTTCACCAAATGCCTGGCTCCAGTAGTAGCTTACTGCAGACTCAAGGGAATTCAAATTTACCCTTATCTGGACGACTGTCTTATTCAGGCAGACAGCAAGGAGGTCTTACTCCAGCATCTACGGTTTGTTTAGGATCTCCTCAAGTTCCTGGGATTCACTGTAAACATAAAAAAGTCAAATTTGACACCCTCACAACAGATAATTTTTCTGGGCGCCTCTTTAAACACAACAACCCAGATGGCATTTCTGACATACGAAAAACAGTTTCAGCTGGCTTCAACTTTCGAAACCTTGGCAACTTTAACTCCGCTATCTGCAAGAAGATTCCTGCAGGCTTTGGGTTACATGGCCTCCTGCATCCTTCTCGTACCATATGCAAGACTACACATGAGGAAAATACAGTGGTACCTAAAAAGTGTATGGTCTCAGCATTGCCACAGTTTAGACATACTGATCTCCGTCCTGCCTTGTCTTCAAAAGGAATTCCTTTGGTGGTCCAAGGCATGTACTCTAAACAAAGGAAACCCCTTCTGTCTGCCTCCTGCCACTCAGATACTAACCACGGACGCCTCAGATTATGCATGGAGAGCCCATTTTCAGGGCAACTGTCTGCAGGGCCTTTGGACAAAGGATCAGAAGCACCTGCATATCAATTTAAAGGAAATGTTAGCCATTCAGAAAGCTCTAATGGTCTTCAGGAATCTTCTACAACCAGGACAACTACTGATACGGACAGAAAACACCACAGTTATGTGGTACATAAACAAGCAAGGGGGATCTCATTCCTACCCCCTTTGCAGACTAGCCATGGATCTATGGAACACAGCTCTAGCTTGCAATCTGGACCTTCAAGCTCAGTTTCTACCAGGGAAGCAAAACTTCCTGGCAGACAGTCTGAGCAGAAACCTTTCGGATCCACACGAGTGGATGCTGGACACCGAAATATTCAGGATGATAACAGCAGTCTGGGGATGTCCTCACATAGACCTCTTTGCATCCCATCTCAATCATCAACTACAGAATTTTTGCACCAGGACTTTCCACGAACAAGCTTGGAAAGTGGATGCACCATCATTCAGTTGGAAAAACCTCTCGGGATATGCCTTTCCGCCTCTTCCTCTTCTTCCATGGGTATTATTAAAGATCAAACAGGACAAGCCCAAGGTGATAATCTTGTTGGCCCCAAATTGGCCTCGACAGTTTTGGTACCCCACTCTGAAAAACCTATGTTTGGAGCCCCCTTGGGTCTTACCACAGACTCCGAACCTTCTGTCCCAACATCAGGGTCAGGTTCTACACTCCCATGTCAGCAGTCTCAGCCTGGTGGTCTGGTTAATCCAGGGCCTTTGATTTCTTCTCTCCTACCCAAGCAGGTTATGGATGTCATTCTAGAAGCCAGATGTCCTAGCACTAGAAAATCTTATGCAGGAAAATGGAAAAGATTTTGTTCCTGGATGCAGGCTCAGGATTCTGATCCTCTTCTTCCGAACATTCCTTTAATTTTACTTTACTTGACAGATGTCTTACATAAGGGTGTCTCTTTTTCTTCCATTAAGATACATGCCTCTGCTATTTCCGCTCATTATAATACAGACCCTCCAATCTTTTCCCACCAGCTCATGAGACAGTTTCTCAGAGGAGCTAAGAACTTAAGACCTCCTAGATCTCCTCCCATTCCTGCTTGGGATCTCAACTAGGTTTTGGAAAAGCTCATCTTGCCTCCTTTTGAGCCTGCTGCCTCTTCTGACATCAAGTTTTTATCTTGGAAAACAGCCATCCTGTTAGCCCTGACCTCTGCCAGGAGAGTTTCAGAGTTACAAGCTCTTATGGCTGTGGAACCTTATATTATTTTTCATCAAGACAGGGTGTCTTTGAGGACTAATCCTACCTTCATGCCTAAGGTGGTTTCCAAAGTGGCTTTAAATCAAACTATCCACTTGCCAACTTTTTTCCCCACTCCTCAAAATAAAGGGGAAAGGATCTTACATTCCTTGGATGTACACAGACAACTACATTTTTACCTGGACAGAACCAAGGACATCAGAAAATCAGAGCAATTGTTTGTTTCTTATGCTTCAAGTTCCCAAGGTAAAGCCAATTCAAAACAGACCATTTCTAAATGGATTGCTCGTGGAATCAGATTTTGTTATTCACACTATGGAAAGCAAATCCCAGGGAGTATATGGACTCATTCCACCAGAGCTGCTGCCACTTCTGCTGCCTTCCTTAGGGGAGTTCCTACCGAAGACATTTTGGAAGCTGCAACTTGGAGTTCAGTGCATACTTTTTCAAAGCACTACAATCTACCTCTCTTCTCTAAGTCTAGGGCAGGCTTTGCCTCTGCAGTCTTGCAGGGCTTTTTAGCCGCCCCTTCTACTTTATGACCACCTCCCTTTCATTCTGCTTTGGGATTCTACCCTACAGTCATGACTGCAACAGTGAAACACGATGAACATAGTACAGTTGTGTTCACCTACCATAAATGTAGATGTTCGAGTGTCTTCACTGTTGCAGTCTGGGTTTCCCTCCCTCCTGTCCCCTCGTATTTTTACTTTTGTGTGGTTCCTTTTTTCACAATTCTTCTGAGGTGTATTTGTAAAGGATATGGTACCTTTCTCATTTTGGGACTCCTGACATCTGGGGCAAGAAAAACTGGAGAACATGGTGTCGGCTGTCAGCTTTGTACTCCTGGCGCTCTGACGTCAGGGAGCATGGTTGAATAGCCGACGCCGGACCCAGATTTTGGGATTCTGGCCAACCGAGGACTGCCTGCCGGCAGGGGAGAATCCTACAGTCATGACTGCAACAGTGAAGACACTCGAACATCTACATTTATGGTAGGTGTACACAACTGTACTTTCTTCGTGTTTCACTGTTGCAGTCATTACATTTGGGTAATCTGCTGGCAGGTTGCCCTCAATCGGCCTGAATAACAAAGTCTTGGGTCATACGTCAGTTGCTGTCTCCTCTTCCATGACGTCAGGTCGTCAGGGGTATAAAACATGCAGCCAATGCCATTTTATTCAGTCTTTCTTGCCGCGCGGTGCCTGAAGCAGAAGCAATTCACAAGTGCAGGTCAGCCGACTCCTGAAATTTTCGCATTTCAGTTTCAACTAAAGCTATGTACCCAGTTGGGGAAACTTTTTCTTGCTCCTTACCGATGTCAGTAAAAGTTAATAATTGCATTACTTGTGGGAAGCAAATACGTCATAAGGATTTTCATTTGTACTGTATTCCTTGCCTAGGTCCAGATCATAACATGCCTTGCTGTCAGTTTTGTGCTACATTTAACCAACACACTATTAAGCGTCGGTATATTTTTGCTTCAAAATATTTTGGATCCGGATTTAATTACCCTGAAATGTCGTCGTTTAGCAATCCGACTACCACAGTTCACAAAAAACGCAAAGAAAATGACAGAGACAAACCGTCGAGGTCCAAAACCGATGAAGCTTCTCCTAAGCCATTCGCTGGTACTCAGTGAGGCGCTTTCACAGCCCCTGATACCCGCTACTTTTGAGTCGCAGTCCTCTACTAAGACCCATGCGGAGTCCGGTATGCCGCGAGATTCTCAGAGTTTTGAACGCACAGATGTCTCTCCCTTGGATGGGTCTGGAGCCGCTGAGCAGGCACCGGCTTCTAAGGGTGTTTTCAGGCCTCAACATTTTTATATAAAACCGACACCAGCTTCAAAAACAAGATCAAAAACATCTTTTAAGTCTAACAAAACCGACGCATGAGCCACGTGCTCAGGCCCCTATGCCTAAAAAACAGATGATCAAAATGGCTGAGGACTTAATTACCTTGATCAGGGGTTCCCAACCCCCCTGCTAAGAGGCCTAGGCAAGACACTGATTATGAGTCTTCAGATCAGGTTTTCATTTCTTCTGATCAGGATTTTTCTATTCTACCCTATGAGGATTCTGATCCAGAAGAATCCAAACTGTAAAAGATTTATTACAAGTGCAGCCACCCAGGTTCAGTAGGCACTGGACTACTAAAAATTGGTCCTTTCCTGTGTCCAATAGAGCCTCTCAAGGCAAATCCAGGTGCTCAAAAGGCTCTAGATACCAATCACAGGGTTCTTACAGGTCAAAGCAATGGGGTGCCTCCACCTCTCAATCTGGAGGAAACAAAGCACAACCCTACAATAAGCAGTCTCAATGACTTCCCTCTGCCATCACCAAGCACTTATCTTTTGGCAGCCCCCTTGGGGAGAAAATTAGCACTTCATGCTCAAAATTGGCAGTTAATTACCCAGGACAAGTGGGTATTAAACGTAGTATCCCAGAAGTACAGATATTTAATTTCCATAATTTGCCAATTCCAAACAGTTGGCCAGATCTGCCACAAAATCAGTGGGCAGAGGCTCAGAAACAAGTTACGTCCCTCATGGATATGGGGGCTATTCAACCAGAACAGGAAAAAGGATAAGGTTTTTATTCAAGACTGTTTTTGGTACCCAGAAAAGACAATGCCTGGCATCCAGTACTGGACTTATCGATTTTGAATACGTTCCTGGACATTCCAAAATTCAAAATGCTGACTTTACAACAGCTACTGCCTATGTTGGGCAGGAATGCTTGGTTAGTGACTCTAGACTTAAAAGAGGCATACCTGCATATCCCAATAAGGGAATCGTGCAGAAGATACCTCTGCATCAAAGCAGGTTTTTTGCATTACCAATTCTCTGCACTGCCCTTTGGCTTATCTACTGCGCCCAGGGTCTTTACAAAGTGCCTGGCACCAGTAATTGCATTTTGCAGACAAAGAAGCATACAAATTTATCTTTACCTGGACGACTGTCTCATTCAAGCAGAGAACAAGGACATTCTTCTTCAACATCTGGCATTTGTAAAAAGGCTTCTAACATGCCTAGGGTATACAATAAACAAAAAGAAATCACAACTGGTACCTTCTCAAATAATTACATTGCTGGGTGCAAGCTTGAATACAACTGCCCAGATGGCTTACCTTATGCCAGACAAACAAAGGCAACTGACAACATACTTCAAACAGATGGCAACAAAAACCCGGTTGTCTGCAAGACAAATTCTGCAGGCTTTGGGGTTCATGGCATCCTGCATTGTACTAATTCCATATGCAAGACTGCATATGAGGAAACTTCAATGGTACCTAAAAAGTTTATGGAGTCAGCATTGTCACAGTCTGGAAACAATGATTCCTCTCATTCCCTGCCTACAACAGGAGTTTCTTTGGTGGGCAGAGACATGTCACCAAAACAAGGGACTGTCATTCACTCTACCCCCTGCCACCCAAACCCTAACTACAGCTGCATCAGACTATGCTTGGGGGGCCCACCCGGCAGGGAGATGCATTCAGGGCATATGGAGCCCAAATCAAATGCATCTACATATCAACCAGAAAGAGAAGCTAGCTGATGTCCTTCAAGGATGCATCTGCAGTCCTAACAAATGGGTTGTCCTGGCCTCAGGCAGCCCTTCGGTCGGCCGGATTCCAAAGTCTGGGTCTGGCCTCGGCTGATGTCGCACTTCACCTGACGTCATAGCTGCAGTTCAGCGGGTATAAAGGCATCAGCCGACGCCATTTTCCTCAGTCTTTCTTGCTGCGTGGCGCCTGAAGCAGAAGCTGTTCGCAAGTGCCGGTCGGTCAGAACCAGAGATTGCTACTACCGAAGACTTCTAAAAAGCTAAGTACCCCGTTGGGGACTCTTTCTTGCCTCAGCCGATGTCAGAAAAAGTGAATAACTGTTTAACTTGTGGGAAACAAATACCTCATAAAGATTTCCACTCTTACTGCCTACCTTGTTTAGGCCCAGACCACGACGTAGTAGCTTGTCTAGCCTGTGCTTCCTTCAACCGACGAAAACTTAGACGTCGGTCGGAGTTTGCAGAGGAGTTTTTCGGCTCCGCTTTTGCTTATATCATGCCGTCGGAGACTCCGACTTCACATTTAACTAAAAAGTGTAAGGAAAAGGACCGACACTCGCGGTCCGTGGTTTCGGCCGAAACCGCGGCTAAGCCAACCGCGAGTGTCTCGGTTTCGGCCGAAGCCGAGTCCGCGGTTCTTCCTTCGGCCGAAAGCATGTCTCCTTCTACCGAGGCCTCTTCCAGCATGGCTGAATCTGCTACTGAAAACCCACCTGCTCTTACAGTTTCTCAGGATTTATCAGATACTATCCCCTTAGATGTATCTACTCCTGCACGTGGAGCTACTAGGCCCCCTGCATCCATGTCAATTAAGGCTTTTGCCAGGGCTAAAGCAGCTATGTCTTCAAAGGCCGTGCCTGCTAAAGCCCCCTCTCACAGGCCTAGCTCTAGTACTCAAATGCTTAGTCTAGCAGAGGATCTCATTTCTTTAATCAGGGGAACCCAGTCTCACCCTGACAGGGCCTCTCACCCACCTCCAGAGAAGAGGCTTAGAGCAGAGCCCCCTGAGCCAGTTTCTTCAGATTATTCCTCTGATGATTCAGAAAATACAGATCCTCCAGAGGGCCCTTATTCTCCATATGAGGACTCTGATGCAGAGGATTTCATACCTTCTGCCTCTCCTCCTGAGGAATTTTCTTTTGGGGAAACCTTGCATGCTATGAGGGAACAATTTCAATGGCAGGGCCAGGATTTTTCAGACTCTAGGAAAAGGCTTAGGACCTTTTTACATTTGCCACAGCATAGGCCTTTAGCTATTCCTCCAGTACTTACAGTTGTGGATGATGCATTTAATGATGCTTGTACTTCCCCTGACTCACTGCCTCCGGCCCCTGCTAAGCCCGACAGATACTACAGGGTTCCGGACACACATTATCATTTGTATAAGGCTCCTATTGCAGATCCTGAAACTATTGCACAGGGCCCCAAAGCTGTAACAGCTGCCTCTGCCAAAAAAAACCCTCCCCTCTGAAAGAGAATCTAGGGCATTGGAGAGATGGGGTAAAAAAGTTTATACTTCTGCTACTCTTTCGGCTAGGGCCTTAAACTGTCAATTCCACATGATTCAGTATCAGGAATTTCTGTTAGATCAGCTCACTAAAAAACTGTCCTCGCCTGAACCTTTAGACTGTAAGTCCCTTCAGGATTTGGTGCATAACACTCAGCAGGTCAGTAATCATTCCTTAAAATGCGGCTATGATGCACTGGAGGCTTCCTTTAGATCAGCTATGACTGGTACAGTGATCAGAAGGCATGCATGGTTAAAAGAGCAATCCTTACCAGACCATGTAAAGTCAAAACTTCTAGATGCTCCCATGGAAAAGCACAGTTTGTTTGGTTCCCCTGCACAGCAAGTGTTGAAGAAGGTGGAAGAAAAAGCTAAATCTGTCCAGACAGTCAAGGATTTCTTACAGGTCCAGCCTCCGAGGTTTAGTAGGAACTGGCCTTCCAAGAATTGGTCCTTTCCAGACACCACCAGAGCACAGAGAAGCAGAAATAGACGCCCTAGAGGCAGAGGTCAATCCAGAGGTGCCTACAGGGGACGTCAGTGGCAGCCTAACAGCCAGAGAACTACTGCCACAGATCCAGCCACTACCGCTTCTACAGGACAATCACAGTGACTTGGCTCTGAAACCGCCTACCAGGGAACAACTGGCAGCACCCTTAGGCGGAAAATTAGCCTTATTTTCAGTAAATTGGCATTACATTACAGGAGACAAATGGATTTTACAGACAATAGACAAGGGCTACAGGTTTCACTTCCATACTCTTCCAAGGAAGAGAGGAATGCCAAACCTACCTCCAAACCAAAGGGCAAACGCTCTACAGCAAATAGACCACTTACTAAGGATGAGAGCTATAGAAAAGGTACCGGCTATGGAACAAGGATTTTATTCAAGGCTTTTCCTAGTACCAAGAAAGGAAAACCAATGGAGACCTATCCTCGACCTGTCCGCTCTAAACACATATCTCATTGTTCCAAAATTCAAAATGCTGACCCTACAGCAACTTCTTCCCATGCTGGGCAAGGAGTCTTGGCTGGTGACTCTGGATCTCAAGGAGGCATACCTGCACGTCCCCATATGACCAAATTGCAGAAGATACCTCAGATTTCTTGCAGGATCAGAGCATTATCAATTCTCAGCATTGCCTTTTGGCTTATCTACTGCGCCCAGAGTATTCACGAAATGCCTGGCATCAGTAATTGCTCATTGCAGGCTTCAGGGAATTCAAATTTATCCATACCTGGACGACTGCCTGTTACAAGCGGACAGCAAAGACAAATTAACAAAAGATTTGAAAAAGGTTATTCACCTGTTGCAAGCCCTGGGATACACAGTCAACACAAAAAAGTCAAGGCTGATACCATCCCAAAGGATAACCTTCCTGGGTGCAGAACTGGACACATCAAACCAGATGGCATTCCTCACAGCAGAAAAACAGAAGCAGCTACCACTCTCTTTCATGGCATTAACAACGCAGAACCAGCTTACAGCAAGGAAAATCCTGCAAGCCCTGGGTTACATGGCATCCTGCATAATACTAATTCCACATGCCAGACTACATATGATGAAGCTGCAATGGTACCTGAGGAATTTATGGTCTCAGCACAAGCACAGCCTAGAAACCCAAATTCCAATAATTCCATGCCTGAAGCAAGAATTCCAGTGGTGGGCCCAGGCCTGTCAATTGAACAAAGGACTGCCCTTCCACAGGCCTCACCCAAGCCAGACTATCACCACGGACGCCTCAGACCTCGGTTGGGGGGCACACATGGTGGACAAGTGCATACAAGGCTTATGGACTCAAGACCAGATGAACCTTCACATAAAGCAAAAAGAGATGCTGGCAGTAAAACAGGCAATTCAGACATTCAGACCATTTCTTCAACAGGGTCATTTGCTGATAAGGACGGACAACACCACGGTTATGTGGTATATCAACAAACAGGGAGGCACACATTCATATCCACTATGCCGGATGGCAATGGACCTCTGGAATGTGGCCCTGAGCCTCAACATTCAGCTCCAAGCCATATTCGTGCCAGGAAAAGAAAATATACTAGCAGACATCTTAAGCAGAACCACCACGGATGCCCACGAATGGATGCTGCATCCAGACATCTTCAAAACCATCACAAGGAAATGGGGACTGCCAGAAATAGACCTGTTCGCATCCCCACACAACCACCAATTGAAAAAATTCTGCACAAGGACATACCACCCACTTGCTTGGAAGGTGGACTCCCTATCCTTCAGTTGGGAAAACCTGACAGCATATGCATTCCCACCTCTTCCTTTGATGCACAAAGTGCTACTGAAGATCAAAGAAGATCACCCGAGGATCATCTTGATAGCTCCAGATTGGCCGAGGCAACATTGGTACCCACTACTGAGGAGTATGTCTCGGGAACACGCATGGCCTCTATCCCTACTACCTCTACTGCTAACACAGAACAACTTCAAAATCCTGCATCCAAACTTGAAAACACTGCAGCTAGCTGTTTGGAACCTTACATAAGGAAAAATAACCCAGATTTATCTCAAAGGGTTAAAGACATTATCTTGGAGGCTCGCAGACCCTCAACAAGGAAAACTTATTCAGCAAAATGGAAAAGATATCTCATTTGGAGTGCAACAAAAGGAGTAGATGCATCATTGGCAAACATAGCGAACATCCTGGAATACTTAGCAGAGCTTTTCCACAATGGTCTGTCTTACTCCTCCATTAAGATTCATGCATCAGCAATTTCAGCAGAATACAACATGGATCCTCCAGTCTTTTCTCAACCTCTACTCAGGCAGTTTCTCAGAGGAATTAAAATGTAAAGCCACCAAGGAAACCACCATTGCCTACATGGGACTTGAACTTTGTGTTAGAAAAGTTGACACTCCCCCTTTTTGAACCAGCAGCAACAGCAGAATTACAGTACCTATCTTGGAAGACTGCATTCCTGCTTGCAATCACTTCAGCTAGAAGGGTTTCTGAATTACAGGCATTAATGGCAGTACAGCCCTTCCTTATCTTCCATCAGGATAGAGTGTCCATGAGAACTAATCCTACCTTTATGCCAAAGGTGGTCTCCAGGGTATCATTAAACCAAGCAATACACCTACCAACATTCTTCCCCAACCCACAGAACAGGGGAAAGATTGCTGCATACCTTGGATGTACACAGACAATTGCGCTACTACCTGGACAGAACCAAGAACAATAGAAAACTGACCAGCTTCTGGTAGCATATGCAACAGGAATGGAAGGAAAAGCAATTTCAAAACAAACAATCTCAAAATGGATAGGAAATTGCATTAGATTTTGTTACTCTTTTCACGGAAAGGCAACTCCAGAAAACATCAGACCTCATTCCACAAGGGCTACAGCCACTACTACAGCTTTCTTACGAGGAGTGGCTACCAAAGACATTTTAGAGGCTGCTACTTGGAGCTCCGTGCATACATTTGCCAAGCATTATAATCTGCCTTTATACTCCAGATCCCGAGCAGGTTTTGCCACTGCTGTTTTGCAAGGGATCTTAACTACACCATAATCTCTTAGTGCCTCCTCCCCCAGTTTGGCTATGGTATTCTACCCATTTGTTAGGACTGCAGATGCATCCTTGAAGGACATAGTTCAGTTTTGTACCTACCATAAATGTAGATGTCCGAGAGGTATGCATCTGCAGTCAGGATTACCCACCCTCCTTCCCCTCTGTGGTACTCCTAGGGTATTTGCCCATCTTGTAGCTAGCTGGGGGAATCTATTATGGTGTATTTGTTTGTATATATGTATATACATGTTTATTTCTATTTGCTCTCTATTGTTTGGAAACATTTGCATTTATCCAAATTTAGCCTTCCTAGAGGGCACCTGGCATCTGGGGCAAGAAACACTGAGGAAAATGGCGTCGGCTGATGCCTTTATACCCGCTGAACTGCAGCTATGACGCCGGGTGAAGTGCGACATCAGCCGAGGCCAGACCCAGACTTTGGAATCCGGCCGACCGAAGGGCTGCCTGAGGCCAGGACAACCCATTTGTTAGGACTGCAGATGCATACCTCTCGGACATCTACATTTATGGTAGGTACAAAACTGTACTTTCAGAATGCTCTGACAGCTTTCAAGGACTTACTTCATCCAGGACAACTACTGATAAAGACGGACAACACCACGGTTATGTGGTACATAAACAAGCAGGGGGTACACATTCCTATCCCCTTTGCAGACTAGCCATGGCATTGTGGAACACAGCCTTGACTTACCAAGTACATCTTCAAGCTCAAACAAAATACTCTGTCAGACGACCTAAGCAGAAATCGTATGGACCCACACGAGTGGAAACTGGATCCACAAATCTTCAGCATGGTAACACAGAAATGGGGGAGCCCAGACATAGATCTATTTGCCTCTCCCCAAAATTATCAACTGGACAAATTCTGCACAAGGACTTATCACAGACAAGCATGGAAAGTGGATGCCCTATCCTTCAGTTGGAAAATCCTATCAGTCAATGCCTTTTCCCCGCTGCCTCTTCTCTCCAAGGTCTTAATAAAGGTCAGACAGGAAAAAACAAAAATTATCCTAATTGCTCCAGACTGGCCTCGCCAGCACTGGTACTCAATTCTAAGGAATATGTCTCAACTCCCTCCTTGGTACTTACCTCAAATACCTCATCTACTGTCTCAGCAGAACAATCAAATTCTGCACACTCAGCTCCAAACTGTGAACCTTGCAGCATGGCTGATCATTTAATTATTTAAACAACACCTCTCAGTAAATCTGTGATGGATGTCATTTTAGAAGCCAGAAGGCCTAGTACTAGAAAATCTTATGCTGATAAATGGAAGAGATTCTGTGCTTGGAACCAAGCACAAGGAACGGGCACAGCAAAACCAAATATCCCTCAGATTTTACAATACTTGACTGAGATGCTTGACAAGGGCCTATCTTGTTCTTCAATAAAATTCCATGCCTCTGCCATCTCGGCTCATTACAACACGGAGCCTCCCATCTTTTCTCATCCTCTGCTAAAACAGTATCTTAGAGGTGCCAAAATTTAAGGCCTCCCAGAAGATCACCAACTCCTGCATGGGACCTCAATTTTGTGCTGGAAAAACTCACCCTGCCTCCTTTTGAACCAGCAGCTACTGCAGATATAACATTTTTATCTTGGAAAACAGCTTTCCTTTTGGCAGTCACTTCAGCAAGAAGGGTTTCAGAACTACAGGCTCTCATGGCTGTGGAGCCTTTTATTACATTTTACCCAGGCAGGGTGTCCCTCAGGACCAATCCTTCCTTTATGCCTAAGGTGGTATCCAGTGTGGCTCTTAACCAAACTGTTCAACTGCCAACATTTTACCCAAATCCGCAGAACAAGGGGGAGCAGATTCTGCATTCATTGGACGTACACAGACAACTAAGATTCTACTTAAACAGGACCAAATCTCTAAGAAAGTCTGAGCAACTACTGGTGGCATTTGCTTCAGGATCAGAGGGGAAGGCTATACCAAAGCAGATTATTTCTAAGTGGATAAGCCACTGCATTTGTTTCTGCTACTTGCACCATGGTAAACCTGTGCCCAAGGGAATCAGGTCACATTCCACCAGGGCTGCCTCTACCTTATCAACCTTTCTCACAGGAGTTGAAAACAAAGACATTCTAGAAGCTGCTACTTGGAGCTGTGTTCATGCCTTCACAAAGCATTATCTTTTGCCTCTCTTCTCCAAATCCAGGGCAGGCTTTGCCACTGCAGTTCTGCCGGGCCTTATAGCCACTCCTAATGCTATTTAATTCATCCTCCCATCCATAGCTTTGGGATTCTACCCAAATGTAATGACTGCAACAGTGAAACACGAAGAACATAGTACAGTTGTGTACACTTACCATAAATATAGATGTTCGACTGTATTCACTGTTGCAATCTGGGTTACCCACCCGCCATCCCCCTTTTCTATAACTCCTCTTTCCTTCACTATATTCTAAAGCCTTTGTGGTGTATTTGCTTTTAGATGAAGGTAAAGTTTATGATGCTAAAAGTGCATTTACATATATTACTGCTTATTTATATATACATATATATATATATATATATATATATATATATATATATATTTTTTTTTTTTTCGCTCCCCATTTGGGGGGGCACCTGACATCTGGGGCAAGAAAAACTGAATAAAATGGCATAGGCTGCATGTCTTATACCCCTGACGTCATGGAAGAGGAGACAGCAACCGACGCAGGACCCAAGACTTTGTTATTCAGGCCGACTGAGGGCAACCCGCCAGCAGATTACCCAAATGTAATGACTGCAACAGTGAATAGACTTGAACATCTACATTTATGGCAAGTGTCTTTTCAGGACCCAAGTTAGGAAAATCAATTTCCAAAGTCACGTTGGCAAAATGGTTGAGAGACTGCATCTCTTTTATCTATCAACAAAACCAGATACGTTTAACTACCAAAATCAAAGCACATTCAACCAGATCAGTTGCTACTTTGGTGGCTTTTCACTCATGATCTTCTATGGGTGACATTTGCACAGCAGCCACTTACGCTACCCCTCATACCTTTATCACTCATTACAAATTGGATTTGGCCTCCAGGGGAGAGAGCATCCTTTGGGTCAGTGGTGCTCAGGAGTATCCTTCCATAGGGCCTCCCGGGACACAAAGTAGCTAGAGACTCTGTCCCATCAGTCATCAATGAATAAAGGTTAACAACATTGGATAAAGAAGTTATGATGTCCTTCATGTTTCACTGTTGCAGTCATCACATTTGGGTTATCAGCCTGCAGTTAGCCCTCAGCCAACCTGAATACCAGAGTCTTGGGATTTCTGCGTCGGATGCTGTCACTTCTTCCATGACGTCAGGTCATTAGGGGTATAACACATGCAGCCGACACCATTACATCGGTCTTTCTTGCTGTGCGGTGCCCGAAGCAGAAGCAGTTTGCAAGTGCTGGTCGGCCGACTCCTGAAATTGTGGTTTTTCGAGTTTCAGACCTGAAGTCTTCTAAAAGATAAGTACCTCGTTGGGGATCCTTTTTTCTTGCTCTAACCGATGTCAGAGAAAATTAATAATAGTCTTGCCTATGGAAATCAAATACCTCACAGAGATTTTCATTCTTACTGTGTCACCTGTTTAGGCCCAGACCACAACGTCCCTCGCTGTCGGTTTTGTGCCTTGTTCAACGCCTGAGCTATTCGTCATCGGGCTATTTTTTATAGCTAAATTCTTTTGCTCTCGATCTCCATACTCCAAAATGACTTCGGTAAGCCCATCAGACTACTGATCATTCAAAAAAACAGAAGGATAAAGACAGACCACATAGGTCCAAGGCTGCCGACAATGCTAACGTTAAGCTAGTCGCCAGTCTGCCGGTACTCAGTGAGGTGCTTTCGCAGCCCCTGATACCCGCTTCTTCAGATTTGCAGGCCTCTACTGATACCCATTCGAAGTCCGGTATGCCGCAAGATGCTTCTTTGACTATGGAACCTGCAGATGTCTCTACCTTGGATGGGTCCGGGGCCGCTGTGCAGGCACCGGCTTCTGAGGGTGTTTTCAGGCCTTCTGATCTTCTTATTAAACCGACGACTTCCTTTCAAACCAAAAATACCGAATTTCTCAGGCCTAAAATTTGCACTATGCCTAGGAAACCGACGACCAAAGTGCATTCTAAGGCCCACATGCCTCAAAAACAAATTATTAGAATGGCTGAGGACCTCATTACTTTAATTAGGGCAAGTCAGCCTTCCCCCTCAAAAAGATCCAGAACTGATTTTACTTCTGATTCTTCTGATCAGGAATCTGATTACTCTGATTCTTCTGATTTCCAGGACATAACTTTATCTACCTATGAGGATTCTGATGCAGAGGAATTCCATTCCTTCTGCTTCCCCTCCAGAAGATTTTTCCTTTGGTGAAACCCTGCACACCCTTAGAGAACATTTCCGCTGGGAGAGCCAGGACTACTCCCAGTCCAAAAAGATACTCAGGGAATTTTTAAGCTTGCCTCAGCACGGCCTCTAGCTATCCCTCCTGTCCTGGAAATTGTAGATGATGTCTTCCTGGAATCCAGCCTTACCCCTGATACCTTGGCTCCAGCTCCCAGGAAACCTGACAGGTACTATAAAGTATCTGACTCCCACAAATTTCTTTTTAGGAATCCTACTGCGGATCTAGAGACCACTTCCCAGGGACCTAAAGGCATTACGGCTACAACTGCCAAAAATCCTACCCCTTCTAACAGGGATTCCAGGGCATTAGACACATAGGGTAAAAAGGTATACACCTCTGCTACGCATGCCATTAGGGCTTTAAATTGCCAGTTTTGTATGTTAAAGTATCAGCAGCATATTATGGAGCTAATTATACAAAAAATGTTGATTTCTGATTTTGCAGAACACAAAGATTTACAAGAATCAATGCATTCTTTTAAACAAATTGGTAAACGTACTTTGCAATGTGGGTTTGATGCTTTAGAAGCATCTTGCAGGGTTGCTGTCACTGGGTCTGTTCTTAGAAGACATGCTTGGCTTAAGGAACAGAACTTGCCAGATCATGTCAAAGCAAAATTGCTGGATGCACCATTAAATCAAGAGTGTCTATTTGGTAATAAAGAAGAAGTCCTCAAAAGAATGGAGGAGAAAGCTAAATGTATGCAAATTGTTAAGGATTTCTTACAAGTGCAGCCACCTAGATTCAGCAGGCATTGGCCTTCAAAAAACTGGTCTTTTCCAGTCCCTTCCAGGCCTTCTCAGTCCAAGCCCAGGGGCAGGAGACCACCAAGACTTCAGTCTTAGGTTATGCACAGATCTAAGCAATGAATTGGTCCCACATCCAAAACAGGGAGTAGTAAGGCTCCATCCTATGGTGAAATTGCACAGTGACTTATCCTTAACTCTTCCAAGCCTTGCCCAAGTACTTGCACCTTTAGGAGGGAAACATGCACTGCATGCCAAAAACGGGCAATACATTACTCAAGACAAATGGG
This sequence comes from Protopterus annectens, assembly GCF_019279795.1. NCBI lineage: Eukaryota > Metazoa > Chordata > Ceratodontiformes > Protopteridae > Protopterus > Protopterus annectens. The sequence continues at coordinate 282,185,923 of NC_056746.1, forward strand.
TCTTAAACATTGTTTCCCAGGGATACAGATTCCAGTTACACTCACTCCCTTCCATAAGCGGATGGCCAGATCTCCCCCCAAACCAGTGGGCAGAGGGCCAAAAACAAGTACTTTCTCTACTCAGTATCAAGGCTATTCATCTTGTCCCAGCAGAACAAAGGGGACAAGGTTTTCACTCCAGACTGTTTCTGATTCCCAGAAAAGAAAACTCCTGGCATCCTATCCTGGATCTGTCTATTCTCAACACCTTTTTGGTGGTTCTAAAATTCAAAATGCTAACTCTCCAACAGCTGCTTTCTGTGCTAGCCAAGGACTACTGGCTAGCAACCTTAGATTTAAAAGAAGCTTATCTGCACATCCCCATAAGGGAATCTTGCAGGAAATACCTACACTTCAGAGCACGCTGTATGCACTATCAGATGTTCATCGTGTTACACTGCTGCAGTCATTACACTTGGGTTATCCTGCCATCACGCGGTCCCGCAGTCGGCCAGAGTTCCAAAGTCTTGGTCTGGCGTCGGTTGCTGTTGCTTCTTTCCTGACGTCAGTGCGCCAGGGGGTATATAAGATGCATCCGACGCCATTTTCTCCAGTCTTTCTTGCCATGCGATGCCCAAAGCAAAAGCAGTTCGCAAGTGCCGGTCGGCCAACTCCTGAGATTTTTGAAGTCGAATTCCAGATCCAAAGTCTTCAATAAAGCTAAGTACCCCGTTGGGGAAAATTTTTTCTTGCCTCAGACCGATGTTAGAAAAAGTTAATAATTGTATTTCTTGTGGGAAGCAAATACCTCATAAGGACTTCCACTCTTACTGTATTCCATGCCTAGGCCCTGATCACAACGTCACTAGTTGTCGGTTTTGTGCTAGATTTCACAAACACACAAAAAACGATGTTTTGATTTTGCTTTGCACTACTCTGGCCAAAGGTTCAATTATACAATGCCGTTGGAACAACCGACGACCGCAATTCTTAAAAAACACAAAGACAAGGATAAATACAGACATCCGAGGTCCAAAACCGATGACGAAGCCTCTTCTAGGCCAGTCGCCGGTTCTCAGTGAGGCGCTTTCGCAGCCCCTGACACCCGCTACCTCAGAGCCACAGGCCGCCTCCGACTCCCACATGGAGACAACTAGGCCTCTGGAAACTTAAGGTATTGGGTCTACGGAAACTAATCCTTCAGATGGGTCCAGAGCCGCTGAGCAGGCATCTGCTTCTGTGGGTGTGTTCAGACCTTCACAACTTACCATTAAAGCAATAGCCAAGACAAAAACACCATTAAAGACAAAGAAGCAAGTACAGCATTCTCCTGGACAGTCCTCCATGCCTAAGAAACAGATGCTTAAAATGGCTGAAGACCTCAGTACTCTAATCAGGGGTTCCCAACCCCTCTCCTGAGAAAAGGCCTAGGCAGGATACAGACTATGATTCCTATGATCAGGTTTCCATTTCCTCTGATTCCTCTTCAGACCAGGGATACTCTCTACCCCCCTATGAGGACTCGGATGCTGAAGAATCTATCCCTTCAGCCTCTCCTCCTGAGGATTACTCTTTTGGGGAAACTTTACATACCATGAGGGAGCATTTCCATTGGGAAAGTCAGGATTATTCAGAATCCAAGAAAAGGCTCAGGGACTTCCTTTTATTGCCTCAGCACAGGCCCCTAGATATTGTGGATGATGTGTTCTCTGAATCCAGCTTATCTCCTGATTCTTTGCCCCCTGCACCAGCCAAGCCAGATAGGTATTATAGAGTCCCTGACTCTCACAAGTTTCTTTATAAAAACCCTTCTGCTGACCCAGAAACCATTTCCCAGGGTCCCAAAGGGGTTAAGGCTTCCATTGCAAAAAATCCAGTCCCCTCTGACAGAGATTCTAGAGCATTGGATAGATGGGGCAAGAAAGTTTACACTTCTGCAACTTTAGCAGTAAGGGCTTTAAATTGCCAGTTTCACATGCTTAAGTACCAACAATATTTAATGGCTCAGTTAAAACAGAAAATGCTTGCAAGCTTAGAAGCTCCTGACTATAAAGAAATGCAGGATTTATTGGATGCAGTTGAACAGGTGGGAAAACATACTCTGCAATGTGGTTTTGATTCTTTAGAGGCCTCTTGTAGAGCCGCAGTCTGTGATTCGAAGACATGCTTGGTTAAAAGAACAGAGTTTACCTGATCATGTTAAGGTAAAATTATTGGATGCTCCTTTACAGCATGATACCTTGTTTGGTGTTAAGGCAGAAGAGGTGTTAAAGAAAATGGAGGATAAAGCTAAATCTATGCAAACAGTCAAAGATTTCTTATAGGCACAGCCACCTCGATTTAGCAGAAATTGGCCTACAAAGAATTGGTCCTTTCCAGTGTCAGACAGGCCACAGAGAGGCAGATACAGACGCCCAAGAGGCAGATCTCAACGCCAAGGCTCTAACAGACAACGACAGTGGGGTACCGCAACCCCAAAAGGAGGTGAGAACAAGGCTCAACCTTACAGGAAACAGTCCCAATGACTTCCCCCTTCGTATGCCAAGCACTTCCCTTTTGGCAGCCCCCTTAGGGGGAAAACTAGCACTTTTTTCTCAAAATTGGCAGTCAATCACCCAAGACAAATGGGTTCTGAATATTGTGTCTCAAGGTTACAGGTTCCACTTTCACACTTTACCAAGGCTAAAAGGAATGCTAAACCTGCCACAAAATCAATGGGCAGAGGATCAAAAACAAATTTCATCCCTCATGGACATGAGAGCTATTCAAAAAGTACCACAGCAGGAACAAGGACAAGGATTTTACTCAAGACTCTTCCTGGTCCCCAGAAAGGACAAAGCCTGGAGGCCCATACTAGACCTCTCAACTCTAAATACTTACCTGGATGTTCCGAAATTCAAATGTTGACACTACAGCAGCTTCTTCCCATGCTGGGCAAGAAGGCTTGGCTTGTTACTTTGGACCTCAAAGAGGCATACCTGCATGTCCCTATCAGACAAGATTGCAGAAGATACCTCAGTTTCAAAGCTGGTACAATGCACTACCAATTCTCTGCACTGCCCTTTGGCTTATCTACTGCTCCCAGGGTCTTTACAAAGTGCCTGGCACCAGTAATTGCATTTTGCAGACAAAAAGGAATTCAAATATATCCATACCTGGACGACTGCCTCATTCAAGCAGAGAGAAAGGGCATTCTTCTAAAGCATCTGGTGTTTGTAAAAAGGTTGCTAATTTCTCTAGGGTACGCAGTAAATGAAAAGAAGTCAAAACTAGTGCCCTCACAACAGATAATATTCCTGGGTGCCAGCTTGAATACAATGGCCCAGATGGCTTATCTCACGCCAGACAAACAAGGACAACTGACTCAATATTTTCAATTACTGGCAAAAACGCCCCATCTCCCTGCAAGAAAAATTCTGCAGGTCCTGGGATTCATGGCATCCTGCATACTACTAATTCCATGTGCCAGACTGCATATGAGGAAATTACAATGGTACCTAAAAAGTGTTTGGACTCAACACTCTCACAGTTTAGAAGCAGTAATACCAATAATTCCCTGCCTACAACAGGAGTTTCGATGGTGGGCACAGGCATGCCACCTCAACAAGGGTCAGCCTTTCACTCTACCCACAGCCAGGCAGACTCTAACAACAGATGCTTCGGATTACGCCTGGGGAGCACACATGGCAGGAAAATGTATTCAGGGCAAGTGGACCACAGACCAAATGCATCTTCACATCAATCAAAAAGAGATGTTGGCTGTTCAAAATGCCCCCTAACAGCTTTCAAGGACCTTCTGCATCCAGGACAATTATTATTAAAGACAGACAACACCACAGTAATGGGGTACATAAACAAGCAAGGGGGCACTCATTCTTATCCCCTATGCAGGCAAGCTATGACCTTGTGGAACACAGCTCTAACTTATCAAGTTCATCTGCAAGCACAGTTCCTGCTAGGAAAGAAAAATACTCTGGCAGACGATCTAAGCAGAAATATCATGGACCCTCACGATTGGAAATTGAATTCACAAATCTTCAGCATGATAACGAAAAAATGGGGATGCCCAGACATACATATTTTTTCCTCCCCACTGAATTGCCAACTACAAAAATTCTGCGCAAGGACTTACCACACACAAGCATGAAAAATGGATGCTCTTTCGTTCAGCTGGAAAAGCCTAAAAGTTTATGCCTTCTCACCACTGCCTCTCCTTTCAAAGGTACTCCTAAAAGCCAGACAAGAAAAACACAGGTGATCCTGATTGCTTCAGACTGGCCACGCCAGCACTGGTACCCAATCTTAAAGAACTTAGCTCAAGGCCCACCATGGATTTTACCTCAGATTTCACACCTTCTGACTCAACAAAACAATCAGATCCTGCATGGTCAGCTCAAAACCCAAACCTGGCGGCATGGCAGATTCATTAGTCAAACAGGCAACACCTCTCTCTAAAGCTGTTATGGATGTCATTTTGGAGGCCAGGAGGCCTAGCACCAGGAAATCTTACTCAGAAAAATGGAAGAGATTCTGTGCCTGGAACCAGGCTCAAAGCCTTGACTTTCTTGTCCCAAACATTCCTCAGATATTACAATACTTAACTGAGATGCTGGACAAAGGCCTATCCTTCTCATCAATTAAGATCCACACCTCTGCCATTTCAGCAAATTACAACACAAATTCTCCATTATTCTCTCATCCCTTGCTAAAGCAGTACCTCAGAGGGGCTAAAAACATAAGACCGCCTCGGAGAGCACCAGCACCAACTTGGGACCTCAATTTTGTTTTGGAAAAACTGACCCTGCCACCTTTTGAGCCAGCCAATACAGCCGATCTAAAATTTTTATCATGGAAAACAGCTCTGCTCCTGGCAGTAACTTCAGCACGAAGAGTCTCAGAGCTACAGGCATTAACGGCAGTGGAACCTTTTATAATTTTTCATCAGGACAGAGTTTCTTTAAGGACAAATCCTACCTTTATGCCAAAGGTGGTATCTAGTGTGGCTCTTAACCAAACCATCCATTTGCTAACTTTTTTATCCAAACCCCCAGAATAAAGGGGAGAAACTTCTGCTCTCTTTGGACATACACAGGCAGCTACGCTTCTAGTTGGACAAAACAAAAGCTTTCAGGAAAACTGAACAACTGTTTGTAGCATATGCTGCAGGATCACAGGGCAAAGCTATCTCAAAGCAGACTATTTCCAAATGGATAGGACACTGTATTCGTTACTGCTACACACAGCATGGAAAATTAGTCCCTAATAACATTAGGCCACATTCTACCAGAGCAACAGCCACTTCAACAGCCTTTCTCAGAGGAGTACCAACCAAGGAAATTTTGGAGGCTGCAACTTGGAGTTCAGTGCACACCTTTACCAAGCATTACCACTTGCCTCTTTACTCTAAATCCAAAGCAGGATTTACCACTGCAGTTCTGCAGGGCCTCATAGCCAGTCCTAACTCTTTATAGACCAGCCATCCAACCTTAGCTTTGGGATTCTACCCAAGTGTAATGACTGCAGCAGTGTAACACGATGAACATAGTACAGTTTTGTACCTACCATAAATGTAGATGTTCGAGTGTTCACACTGCTGCAGTCCAGGTTACCCTCCCTCCATCCCCTGTCCTAGCTGAACGTATCTATACCTTTCTATCCTATACAATTTTTGTGGTGTATTTGCTTGTAACTGAAGGTATTGTTTTTACTTTTTTATATATGTTTTATTAGCAATATGTATTGCCTACCTACTTGGGGGCACCTGACATCTGGGGCAAGAAAAACTGAAGAAAGTGGCGTCGGATGCATCTTATATACCCCTGGCGCACTGACGTTAGGGATGAAGCGACAGCAACCGATGCTGGACCAAGACCTTGGAACTCTGGCCCACTGCGGGATCGCCTGACGGCAGGATAACCCAAGTGTAATGACTGCAGCAGTGTGAACACTCGAACATCTACATTTTTGGTAGGTACAAAACTGTACTTTCTCTGCACTTCCCTTTGGCTTATCTACTGCGCACATGGTATTCACAAAAGTGCCTAGTTCAAGCCATTGCATATTGCAGGCAGAGAGGAATTCAAATTTACCCATACTTGGGCGATTGCCTGATTCAGGCAGACAGTCAGGAATTGCTACTTCATCACCTGGCATTTGTAAAGAGACTTCTAACTTCACTGAGGTACACAATCCACGAAAAGAAATCACAGCTGGTACCCACCCAAAAGATTGTATTCCTGGGAGCAAGCTTGAACACAACTTCCCAGATGGCTTTCCTCACTCCATAGAAATAAATTTATTTGACAAACTGTTTCAATCTGTGGGCCACCAATACCCAGCTATTTGCAAGAAAAGTACTGCAAGCCCTAGGGTTCATGGCCTCTTGCATTCTACTAATTACATATGCAAGACAACATATCAGGAAATTTCAGTGGTACCTAAAAAATCTCTGGTGTCAACATTTTCAGGACCTGGAAACTGATTCCTGTCATTCCTTGTCTAAGGACAGAGTTCCTTTGGTGGGCAGAGGCCTGCAACCACAACAAGGGACTCCCTTCCACTCTACCCCCTGCTGCCCAAACCTTAACAAAAGACGCATCAGACTATGCATGGAGGGCTCACATGGCAGGGAAATGCATTTAGGGCAAATGGAACCCAAACCAAATGCACCTGCATATCAATCAAAAAGAAATGTTAGCTGTACAGAATGCTCTGACAGCCTTCAAAGGCCTTATTCTTCCAGGACAACTATTGGTAAAGACAGACAACACCACAGTTATGTAGTACATAAACAAGCAGGGGGGAACCCATTCCTACCCACTCTGCAGACTAGCCATGGCTCTGTGAAACGCAGCTTTGAGCAACCAAGTGCACTTACAAGCTCAATTCCTGCCAGGCAAACTAAATTCACTGGCAGACGACTTAAGCAGAAATCTCATGGACCCACACTAATTGAAACTGGAACCCAAAATATAAAGCTTTTGAGGAACAAGTGGGGGACACCAGAGGTGGACCTTTTTGCTTCCCTCAGAACTATCAGTTGAGCAAATATTGCACCAGAACTCCCCACAGCCAAGCTTGGAAAGTGGATGCCCTGTCCTTCACCTTGGAAAGCCTCTCAGTCTTTGCCTTTCCCCCTCTGCCACTCCTGTCGAAGGTTCTACTAAAAATCATACAGGACAAGCCAAGGACAGTCCTGATTACGCCAGACTGGCCACCCCAGCACTGGTACCCTCTTTTGCGCAATATGACAGTGCTGCCACCATGGTACCTTCCTCAGACTCCTTCCCTGCTGTCCCAGCAGATGGGCCAGATTCTGCACCCTCAGCTACAGACCCTGAACCTTGCAGCCTGGCTAATCCTCTGAATTCAACACCTACAACAGTAAGCAGGTGCTGGATGTCATTCTTGAGGCAAGGAAGCCTAGTACTAGAAAATCCTATTCGGAAAAATGGAAAAAATACTGTTCTTGAAGCCAGTCTCAGGGAATGGACTCAACTGTGCCCAGCTTACCTCATATACTAGATTACTTAACAGAAATGCTCCACAAAGGCCTATCCTTCTCTTCAATTAAGATTCATGCCTCTGCCATCTCAGCTCATTATAATACTGAGCCACCCCTTTTTCTCTCATCCTCTGGTAAAACAGTTCCTGAGAGGAGCCAACAATTTAAGATCCCCTGGGAGAGCTCCCACTCCAGCCTGGGACCTTAACTTTGTATTAGAAAAGCTCACACTTCTGCCCTTTGAACCTGCGGCCATATCAGAGTTTAAATTCCTAACATGGAAAACAGCTTTATTTCTAGCCATAACTTCTGTAAGAAGTGTGTCTGAATTGCAGGCCATTATGGCAGTGGAACCCTTCATTATCTTCCATGCAGACAGGGTTTCCCTCAGGACTAACCAATCTTTTATGCCCAAGGTGGTGTCTTGTGTGGCTTTGAACCAGTCCATTCATTTGCCAACCTTTTTTCCTAATCCTCAGAATAAAGGAGAAAGGATCCTGCCAGGACGTGCACTGGCAGCTTCGGTTCTATCTGGACAGGACTAAGCCTCTCAGAAAATCTGACTAGCTGCTAGTCAGCTTTGCTTCAGGGGCAAAGGTCAAGGTCATTCCAAAGTAAACCATTTCTAAATGAATAGCACACTGCATCCATTTCTGCCACAAGCACCATGGGAAACCTCCCCCACAGGGGATCAGAACTCATTCCACTAGGGCTGCATCTACCTCTACAGCATTTCTCAGGGGAGTCCCTACCAGGGACATCCTGGAAGCTGCAGCCTGTAGCTCTGTGCACACTTTCACCAAGCACTACCACTTGCCTATATTTTCTAAATCCAGAGCTGGATTTGCCACAGCAGTCTTGCAGGGCCTGATTGCTAGCCCTAATGCTTCATAACTACCTCCACCCTTCCTTAGCTTTAGGAATCAACCCAAATTTGATGACTGCAACAGTGAAACACGAAGAACATAATACAGTTGTGTACACTTACCATAAATGTAGATGTTCGAGTGAATTCACTGTTGCAGTCCTGGTTACTCTCCCTCCACCCCCCTGACTTCTATGGTATCTTTTTTGTCTGGCATGTCTTATATCATTGGTATTTGTTTTTTTTTTTTTGCCATACATACCATGTAATTGCTTCCTATTTT